>NW_018405247.1:61056-61378 GCF_002113885.1 Mizuhopecten yessoensis
AGTACCTGCCCATCATCCCCCTAACTGTCCTCACATAGAGGACATATTCTGTTTTACCGTAGAGTACCTGCCCATCGTCCCCTACGCTGTCGTCACAGAGAGGACCTATTCTGTTTTTCCGTAGAGTACCTGCCCATCGTACCCTACACTGTCGTCACATAGAGGACCTATTCTGTTTTTTCGTAGAGTACCTGCCCATCATCCCCCTAACTGTCGTCACATAGAGGACCTATTCTGTTTTTCCTTCGAGTACCTGCCTATCGTCGCCTACACAGTTGTCACATAGAGGACCTATTCTGTTTTTCCGTTGAGTACCTGCCCA
>NW_018405248.1:0-163 GCF_002113885.1 Mizuhopecten yessoensis
TCTATGCTACACATGTTGTGTTAACAGTTAGGCATGATCTAAGTTTCCCATGTCGTGCTATCAGTCAGACATGATTTATGTTACCCATGTCGTGTTATCAGTCAGACATGATGTATGCTACACATCACGTGTTATCAGTCAGACATGATCTAAGTTACACATG
>NW_018405248.1:6597-6901 GCF_002113885.1 Mizuhopecten yessoensis
AGCATAATCTGTGTAACACATGTCGTGTTATCAGTCAGACATGATCTTAGTAACACATGTCGAGTGATCAGTCAGACAGGATCTTAGTTACACATGTCGTATTATCAGTCAGACAAGACCTATGTTACACATGTCGTGTTATCAGTCAGACCTTATCTTATTTACACATGTGGTGTTATCAGTCAGACAGGATCTATGTTACACATGTCGTGTTATCAGTCAGACATGATCTGTGTTACATATGCCATGTTATCAGTCAGACATGATCTTAGTTACACATGTCGAGTTATCAGTCAGGCATGAT
>NW_018405248.1:12002-14439 GCF_002113885.1 Mizuhopecten yessoensis
GTGTTACACATGTCGAGTTATCAGTCAGACATGATCTGTGTTACACATGTCGTGTTATCAGTCAGAAATGATCTTAGTTACACATGTTGTGTTATCAGTCAGACAGGATCTATGTTACCCATGTCGTGTTATCAGTGATACATGATCTATGCTACACATGTCGTGTTATCAGTCAGACATGCTCTTAGTTACGCATGTCGAGTTATCAGTCAGAAATGATCTTAGTTACACATGTTGTGTTATCAGTCAGACAGGATCTATGTTACCCATGTCATGTTATCAGTGAGACAGGATCTGTGTTACACATGTCGTGTTATCAGTCAGACATGATCTGTATTACACATGTCGTGTTAGCAATCAGAAATGATCTTAGTTACACATGTTGTGTTATCAGTCAGACAGAATCTATGTTACCCATGTCGTGTTATCAGTCAGACATGATATATGCTACACATGTCGTGTTATCACTCAGACATGCTCTTAGTTACACATGTCGAGTTATCAGTCAGACCTGATCTATGTTACACATGTCGTGTTATCAGTCAGAAATGATCTAAGTTACACATGTTGTGTTATCAGTCAGACATGATCTAAGTTACCCTTGCCGTGTTATCAGTCAGACATGATAGATGCTACACATGTCGTGCTATCAGTTAGGCATGATCTTATTTACACATGTCGAATAATCACTCAGGCATGATCTTAGTTATACATGTCGTGTGATCAGTCGGACATGATCTATGTTACACATGTCGTGTTATCAGTCAGACATGATATTAGTTACAAATGTTGTGTTATCAGTCAAACAGGATCTATGTTACACATGTCGTGTTATCAGTCAGACAGGATCTATGCTACACATGTTGTGTTAACAGTTAGGCATGATCTAAGTTACACATGTCGTGTTATCAGTCAGACAGGATCTATGCTACACATGTCGTGTTAACAGTTAGGCATGATCTAAGTTACACATGTCGTGTTATCAGTCAGACAGGATCTATGCTACACATGTCGTGTTAACAGTTAGGCATGATCTAAGTTACACATGTCGTGTTATCAGTCAGACAGGATCTATGCTACACATGTCGTGTTAACAGTTAGGCATGATCTAAGTTACACATGTCGTGTTATCAGTCAGACGTGATCTATGTTACACATGTCGTGTTATCATTCAGACAGGATTTATGTTACACATGTCGCGCTATCAGTCAGACTTGATCTAAGTTACACATGTTGAGTTATCAGTCAGACATGATCTTAGTTGCACATGTCGAATTATCAGTCAGGCATGATCTCAGTTAAACATGTCGTGTTATCAGTCAGACATGATCTTAGTAACATATGTTGTGTTATCAGTAAGACAGGATCTATGTTACCCTTGTCGTGTTATCAGTCAGACATGATTTATGTTACACTTGGCGTGTTATCAGTCAGACATGATCTTAGGTACACATCTTGTATTTTCAGTCAGACAGGATCTATGTTACACATGTCGTGTTATCAGTCAGATATGATCTATGCTACACATGTCGTGTTATCAGTTAGGCATGATCTAAGTTACAAATGTCGTGTTATCAGTCAGACATGATCAAAGTTACATATGTCGTGTTATCAGTCAGGCATAATCTTAGTTACACATATCGTGTTATCAGTCAGACATGATCTAAGTTACACATGTCGTGTTATCAGTCAGACATGATCTAAATCAAACATGTCGTGTTATGAGTCTGACATGATCTTAGCTACATATGTTGTGTTATCAGTCAGACATGATCTATGTTACCCATGTCGTGTTATCAGTCAGGCATGATCTGTGTTACACATGTCGAGTTATCAGTCAGGCATGATCTAAGTTACACATGTCGTGTTATCAGTCGGATTTGATCTATGTTACACATGTCGTGTTATCAGTTAGGCATGATCTTATTTATACATGTCGAGTTATCAGTCATGCATGATCTTAGTTGCACATGTCGTGTTATCAGTCAGACATGATTTATGTTACACATGTCGTGTTATCAGTCAGACATGATCTTAGTTACACATGTTGTGTTATCAGTCACAAATGATCTATGTTACACATGTCGTGTTATCAGCCAGACATGCTCTGAGTTACTCATATTGTGTTATCAGTCAGGCATGATCTAAGTTACATATGTCGTGTTATCAGTCAGGCATAATCTGAGTTATACATGTCGTGTTATCAGTCAGACATGATCTAAGTTACACATGTCGTGTTATCAGTCAGACATGATCTAAATCAAACATGTCATGTTATCAGTCATACATGATCTTAGTTACACATGTTGTGTTATCAGTCAGACATGATTTATGTTACCCATGTCGTGTTATCAGTCAGGCATAATCTGAGTTACACATGACGTGTTATCATTCAGACATGATCTAAGTTACACATGTTGTGTTATCAGTCAGACAT
>NW_018405248.1:17779-23310 GCF_002113885.1 Mizuhopecten yessoensis
GACATGTCGTGTTATCAGTCAGACGTTTTCTTATTTACACATGTTGTGTTATCAGTCAGACAGGATCTATGTTACACATGTCGTGTTATCAGTCGGACATGATCTGTGTTACATATGCGGTGTTATCAGTCAGACATGATCTTAGTTACACATGTTGTGTTATCAGTTAGGCATGATCTTAGTTACACAGGTCGTGTTATCAATCAGACATGATCTATGTTACCCATTTCGTGTTATCAGTAAGGCATAATCCCAGTAACACATGTCGTGTTATCAGTCAGACATTATCTTAGTTACTCTTGTTGTGTTATCAGTCAGACATGATCTATGTTACCCATGTCGTGTTATCAGTCAGACATGATCTTAGTTACACATGTCGTATTATCAGTCAGACATGACCTATGTTACACATGTCGTGTTATCAGTCAGACATTATCTTAGTTACACTTGTTGTGTTATCAGTCAGACATGATCTATGCTACACATGTCGTGTTATCAGTTAGGCATGATCTTAGTTACACATGTCGTGTTATCAGCCAGACATTATCTTAGGTACACTTGTTGTGTTATCAGTTAGGCATGATCTTAGTTACACAGGTCGTGTTATAGACATGATCTTAGTTACACATGTCGAGTTATCAGTCAGACATGATGTATGTTACCCATGTCGTGTTATCAGTCAGAAATGATCTATGCTACACAGGTCGTGTTATCAGTCAGACATAATTTTAGTTACACTTGTCGTGTTATCAATAAGACAGACATGATCTTAGTTACACATGTTGTGTTATCAGTTAGGCATGATCTTATTTACACATGTCGAGTTATCAGTCAGGCATGATCTATGTTACACATGGCTTGTTATCAGTCAGACATGATCTATGCTACACAGGTCGTGTTATCAGTCAGACAATATATATGTTACACATGTGATGTTATCAGTCAGACATGATCTATGCTACGCATGTCGTGTTATCAGTTAGGCATGATCTTATTTACACATGTCGTGTTATCAGTCATTAATGATTTAAGGTAGTCATGTTGTGTTATCAGGCAGACATGATTTTAGTTACACATATCGTGTTGTCAGTCAAACATGATCTGAGTTACACATGTCGTGTTATCAGTTAGGCATGATCTTATTTACACATGTCGAGTTATCAGTCAGGCATGATCTTAGTTACACATATCGTGTTGTCAGTCAAACATGATCTGAGTTACACATGTTGTGTTATCAGTCAGACAATATATATGTTACACATGTGATGTTATCAGTCAGACATGATCAAAGTTACACTTGTCGTGTTATCAATCAAACAGACATGATCTTAGTTACACATGCCGTGTTATCAGTCAGACATTATTTATGCTACCCATGTCGTGTTAACAGTCAGGCATGATCTTAGTTACACAGGTCGTGTTATCAGTCAGACAATATATATGTTACACATGTCGTGTTATCAGTTAGGCAAGATCTTATTTACACATGTCGTGTTATCAGTTAGGCAAGATCTTATTTACACATGTCGAGTTATCAGTCAGACATGATCTAAATCAAACATGTCCTGTTATCAGTCAGACATGATTTATCCTACCCATGTCGTGTTATCAGCCAGACATGATCTAAATCAAACATGTTGTGTTATCAGTCAGACATGATTTTAGTTACACATATCGTGTTATCAGTCAGACAATATATATGTTAAACATGTGATGTTATCAGTCAGACATGATCAAAGTTACACTTGTCGTGTTATCAATCAAACAGACATGATCTTAGTTACACGTGTTGTGTTATCAGTCAGACAATATATATGTTACACATGTCGTGTTATCAGTTAGGCATGATCTTATTTACACATGTCGAGTTATCAGTCAGACATGATTTATCCTACCCATGTCGTGTTATCAGTAAGGCATGATCTTAGTTACACATGTCGAGTTATCAGTCAGACATGATTTATGCTACCCATGTCGTGTTATCAGTCAGACATGATTTTAGTTACACATATCGTGTTATCAGTCAAACATGATCTGAGTTACACATGTCGTGTTACCTGTCAGGCATGATAATTAAGTAACACATGAGACATAACAGGTATCGATTTTATAAATCTCCCCATGTAAACTCCGTACGATACTTACCAGGTATTGACGTATAAGCAGCCTCACATGTCGCACAGCAACGCGTTAGGAAGATAGGACAATTAAGGCCTTTACTGAAAGCCTGGAACAGCGTAGCGCAAGTGTAGGAATCGGAGCCAGCTGTGTACACAATGCCGGGATTGTCACCATAGGGACACGTATCTGAAAGTTCAATGGTCAGCTCGACATATTGATCAGAAAAGATAGCAAGGGACAAAATTCCTATTAAAAACATTGTTTCCTGACCGAATGGAAAATCAAACGCCTAACAAACATCTAAAAGATGAAGAAGAAGGAAAAGTACAAAACCTAAAACAGTAAATTCCCGAAGTTGTTCGTTGAAATTTATAAAGCTCAAAGTCCCAAAAGCCTGATATATAATACAGGCCGTAACCAAGTGAAGCAACAATCACTTGGAAAGTGTTAATTATATTGCTGTCCCAGATTCTGAGGGATCCAAACCATACTGACAGTTCTTATTTTCGTAATGTTTATTCTTGTGGAGTCATTCGAGGGGGACAAACAAATTTAAATAACAAAAAATCATTTAAAAAAATAAATTTACAACTAAAGCAAGGACAAGACTTATGCCTTTTTAAACAAATAGTTTGCTTACGAAATGAAAATGACAACGTTATTTTTATTGTTGGCAGATATCACTGTGACAAAAATTTGAACAGCAGTTACATTTGTTATTGAGACAAGGGTGAATGATTGCGCAACCTAAACCGATAAAAAGAGCAGTGAGAATATCTTCTCTCACCTTTAAGTGAATTGACTACAAGTTTCATTTGAAACATGTTTATGTTAAGTTTGTTTACGATGAGCTCTTAAATCAAAATATGATATAAAAGTGCTGATATGGATTGGTTTTCCAGGATGCTGTCACGGTTTTTGAAAATTCTCATTGAAAAACTGGCAATGACATCACAATCACAAGGCACACTAATAGGCATAATGAAAAATATATTGACCTTCATAGTGCATAATGAAATAGCGTATTTCCCAGGTAGGAATCGTAAGGCGGTCATAGCAGATGCCTTAACCACTTAGCCAACGTGATCCCATCTAAAAAGTTACACAAGAACTGTTGACATATATATACAAAAATATCTCTGCAACTCCGACCTCAAGATGTTTCAGAAAGGAAGGCTACTACAAAAGAATATAGGCATACATACCACTGACGACGGGCGCCGAGGAGTTTGCAATACAGGAGCTTTGGAAACACCACTGAAACAGAACGAGAACGCTCCATTATCATCAATTTAAATAAAACATATACTAATTTATACTTAATTAATACCTGAATTTCCGGTTGAGATGATTCATGTAGGTCAATTGTCCTGCTTGGTGTAGGTCTTTTATCTCGTTCTACCAGAACACCCATTGGGGAAAAGAGTTCAGAAATGTACACACTGAAAGTCTTGGTTTATTTGATTTAGCGTACTATCAAAACGAAGGCTATTTCAGTGCTTTTGTGCGGTTTGTCAGTGTATATTTTCTTCCTTAATAATAATAATAGTAACAGTAATCGAAAATAATTCCTGGTTCTTATACACCGCTTTATCAACAACCTAGTTAGTAGGTCGTCTCAAAGCGGTTCTCAAAGTAGTATTCGTGGTTATGAGGCATTGTAACCAGCCAATATCTTTCTCAATTCCCTGGGGAGTATACAGCCGGTACTGCCATTTAAACGCTCACCGCTAGCATTTAACAATTCCAGCACTGCCAAACCACGTACTCATTTACAGTTGATTAGACTAGAACAAGCGGAGTAAAGAATCTTGTTCAAAGATACAACTCTCTGGTCACGCCCGTCGTCCCCCTCAACTTTAGAGTGCTACCCGGGTAAAACACCATGCCGATTTCACTATCCGCAGTTCCATCCAGGAATAAATACGACAACGTGAAAAAAGTCCTTACCGCTATTCATTTAAAGCTGAACGTCAAGCAGAGCGGAACAATAACCAATTGAAAGGACTTTTGGGATTTTATTTTTCGCTTGAGTGCACGCTCAACGCAACAGGCAAAGGTGTGGTATCGAAAGTCTTCGCGACAAAGCGATATGGATTGTTTCCAGGAAGCTGTCTCGGTTTTTGAAAAATATTCATCAAATGTTGTATAATATTATTATTATATATTTCTGAAGGAACTACAAATAACCGTGAAATTAATACGCTGTAAAATTGAGTTGCTTTTAAGAAAAATGCTAGAAAATGGCTAAGAATTACAGACCTGTATATATGTTTTAAGCATTGAGTCCTTATGTAACGTTTGACTGTACAAAATAATAAAAAATCAAAAAAAAATCAAAGTCAATGGAGTCGGAGTCGTGCCATCAATGCGAAAATGTTCGCACTACGATCAGTTTAAAGATTGTCAAGGCGAACATTTACACACGCGAGAATTTCTACAATTACAGAAGATCTCCATCTCAGATAAAATGTTAATATTGTTTTATTTGGAAAGAACGCCTTTATTAATAAAAATAGTAATAAACAACATTTGATATAGCGCCCTATCTAGCTAGGATAAGCGGCTCTAAAGCGCGTTACAGTACATAGATATACACTTAACACAATCAATACAATTAGCATATACATACAATAATACTATTTTGAGGAATTCGCGGAAGGTGC
Organism: Mizuhopecten yessoensis; assembly: GCF_002113885.1. Taxonomy (NCBI): domain Eukaryota; kingdom Metazoa; phylum Mollusca; class Bivalvia; order Pectinida; family Pectinidae; genus Mizuhopecten; species Mizuhopecten yessoensis. The sequence goes on from NW_018405248.1 coordinate 22,567, forward strand.
CTTAACAGGCGCTAACTACTAGTCCTATGCCACCTGGCTAATATCCCCCTATGTGTGTATAACTGCGTGTGTGCTGGAAATGTATTGTGTTCTTTTTGCATTGGGAACGTGCTTCCAACGATATCATTTATAGTGCAACCTCACTTGAATGCTACAGCAGAGATACCACAACATCCACCCCAGACCATTTTTTCTCCACCTGGGTCGTTGGAGTTGTGTGGGCAGGAGAAAAACACTTTCTCTGAATATTCTATGCGTACGACGACTTCGGGGATTGAACCCCGACCGCTTGCGTGGCAGGTCGCAGTGTTAACCACTCTACCAATCCGCTCTTTCTGCCGACCCATAAAAGAGTCAAGCAGATGATACAAAATCAGGTATATACTATTTTTTATGGTAAATGCTTTGAAAATGTTAATTGTAGGGTTCTTAACAAAAGTTTAAATCATATTGATGTACACTTTAATAATGGAAAATAATTACATAACTATTTACCTGTTCAAGAATGAAAAATAACCGAACAGACGCACATGCTCAATAATTTAATTTATTAACAATTTTAAAATATTGCAAAACGGTTAACTTGCACCGGCAATATAAAATTCTAAACAAATTATGATATTAATGTATTACCTTTTGGTTTCCACACGTGGTTCCGGTAGCAGCGGTATAACTATAGCACAATGTAGAATTGGGTCTCTTACACATCATGGAATAGCACATGCTAGAATAATCGGAAGTGTA
>NW_018405248.1:23487-30114 GCF_002113885.1 Mizuhopecten yessoensis
CCCCACCGATTGCACAAAACCAACATCAACACATGTAAAGGTTATTGCATGGTTTTCGAGTAACAAGGGATTTATTACACCCTCGCTTCGCTCGGGTGTAATAAGTCCCGAGTGACGAGTTATCATGCAATAACAGGCTTACTGCATGCTTCCCAACTCGAACAAATCAGAAAAATTGAGTAAAAAATGTTCACCTGGACAATCTTTTCACCTACCCTACTGCAGATCATTTACATGCACCATGTGAGCGAGTATTAATCAGAACCAGGTAAGTTTGTCTTTGTTCTCAATAGCCCAGTCTGAGTGTATCCTTCATAATGGATACAACTGGTTTTGGATTACTATCCAGCTCCAGTGTCAGGGAAGTTTAATTTTCAAGATGTGGCAAAGTTAGGATAACTAACCTGTCCAGGATATTGAAACCACTTGCATACATACAATGTAAGAGTTTATCAATCCCTAAGGAATTCCAGTTCTTTCAATGAATGGTATATTTGAATGTGCAATTTTGTATAAAGAAACAGATTATAAACTTTTCCTGGAAATGCTTATCCTCTCACGTGATAAGGAAATCAATCACGCTGCCAACTCAGTAATTAATTTTGTTTGTTTTTCAATCATGAAATTACCATTTTTAACTTTTTTCTTATTTTAAATGTGTCAAATAAGTTTATCCTTTCCACTGTATTGACTTCATCGTTACTTACTTATTGAATATCTCCCTTTCTTACAGCAGTTGTGACAACAGTCCACTGGGCACAACCACTTTCATGGTCATGTAATCATGATTGGCCATGAAAGGGGATTATGTGTGCAGTGGACTGTGGTAACAAGTGATTTATTGCCCACAGTTTTCCATTGTGAGAGGTGGGAAGTATGCAGTAAATAATGATGAGGATACACCCAACATAGAAGCCTGTTGGTTTTACCGTAATGATGCCGCTGATTCCTGTCAAACAAAGACATCGGACTAGTCTACTTCTATCATCTAAAATATTCAATGTGTCACGCCTTCGAATTTATCATAAAATGTTCCGAGGGTACAGAGAAGATACATATTCCGAGAGCACAACCCCTGGATGTCGAGCATGGGTGGACGATGGCGTAGACCCCTTTATCATTGATGTATAACGATTCATCTACATGACCCAAGTACGTTTCTCTCCCCAGTATAGCCACAACCTTACCCTGCACAAGTGTGATCCAGCTCCTTCAAGTCGCACGCACTGCTCGTCAGCCGTGATAACCTGACCCGGAATATCCTGGTCATACGGGGTCAAGGCCGTCGGATCGTGATCGCTACTCAATGTCAGCAGACAGTTATTCATGTCTCTAAAATCCAAATGAGGCTTCATATATATATATATATAAAACACTAATGCCGTGAAGGTATGTGCTGATATGTTAGACCACTTTGTAAAATATCGTATACTTCTGTATAGTGTAAACATTCGTGAAAATGTAGATCTATGCGAGACTGTTACAGTACAGCTATATACGAGAGTAAACGTTTGCAAGATTATTAGAACACTGCCATGTAAGTTTGTGAACCTTTGTAGGAATGTATCAGTTCATTAATATAAGAAAACATAAACCTATGTAGGAGTGAAACCTATGTTAGACTATCACAGTACAGCTATGTAAGAGTGGAAACCAATGTAAGACTGTCACGGTACAATTAGGTAAGAGTGTAAACCTATGAAAGACCGTCACAACACAGCTATGCGATAGTGTAAACCTATGTAAGACTGTTCCAATATAGTTATGTAAGAGGGTAAACCTATGTAAGACTGTCACAGTACAGCTAGGTAAGAGTGTAAACCTATGTAAGATTGTCACAGCATAGCTATTTAAGAGTGTAAACCTATGTAAGATTGTCACAGTACAGCTATGTTAGAGTGTAAACCTATGTAAGATTGTCACAGTACAGCTCTGTAAGCGGTTTAAGCTATGTAAGAGTGTCATGATACAGCTATGTAAGAGTGTAAACCTATGTAAGACTGTCTCAGTAGAGCTATGTTAGAGTGTAAACCTATATCAGACTGCCACGGTACAGCTATGTTAGAGTGTAAACCTATGTTAGACTGTCACAGTACAGCTATGTAAGAGTGTAAACATATGTTAAACTATCACAATACAGCAATGTAAGAGTGTAAACCTATGTTAAAATATCACATTGCAACTATGTTAGAGTGTAAACCTATGTTAGAATGTCACAGTACAGCTATGTAAGAGTGTAAACCAATGGAGACTGTTGCAGTACAGCTATGTTATAGTGAAAACCTGTAAAGCCTGTTACAGAACAACTATGTAAGAGTGTAAACCTATGTTAGACTGTCATAGCACAGCTATGTAAGAGTGTAAACCAATGAAGACTGTAACAGTACAGCTGGGTAAGAGTGTAAACATATAAAGACTGTTGCAGTGCAGCTATGTAAGATTGTAAACCTATTTCAGATTGTCACAGTACAGCTATGTTATAGTGTTTACCTATGTAAGACTGTCATAGTACATCTATTTTAGAGTGAAACCTATGTAAGAATATCACAGTTCAGCTATGTAAGAGTGTAAACCTATGTTAGACTGCCACAGTACAGCTATGTAATAGTGTAAACCTATGTTAGACTGCCACAGTACAGCTATGTAAGAGTGTAAACCAATGGAGACTGTTGCAGTACAGCTGGGTAATAGTGAAAACATATGTTAGACTGTCACAGTACAGCTAGGTAATAGTGTAAACCTATGTTAGACTGCCACAGTACAGCTATGTAATAGTGTAAACATATGTTAGACTGTCACAGTACACCTATGTAAGAGTGTAAACCTATGTTAGTGTGTCACAGCACAGCTATGTAAGAGTGTACACCTATGTAAGAATATCACAGTACAGCTATGTAAGAGTGGAAACCCATGTAAGACTGTCACAGTACACATATGTCAAAGTGTTAACCTATTGAAGACTGTCACACTACAGCTATGTAAGAGTGTAAACCTATAAAGAATGTTACAGTACAGCTATGTAAGAGTGTAAATCAATGAAGACTGTTGCAGTACAGCTGGGTAAGATTGTAAACATATAAAGACTGTTGCAGTGCAGCTATGTTAGATTGTAAACCTATTTCAGATTGTCACATTACAGCTATGTTATAGTGTTTACCTATGTAAGACTGTCATAGTACATCTATTTTAGAGTGAAACCTATGTAAGAATATCACAGTTCAGCTATGTAAGAGTGTAAACCTATGTTAGACTGCCACAGTACAGCTATGTAATAGTGTAAACCTATGTTAGACTGCCACAGTACAGCTATGTAAGAGTGTAAACCAATGGAGACTGTTGCAGTACAGCTGGGTAATAGTGAAAACATATGTTAGACTGTCACAGTACAGCTAGGTAATAGTGTAAACCTATGTTAGACTGCCACAGTACAGCTATGTAATAGTGTAAACATATGTTAGACTGTCACAGTACACCTATGTAAGAGTGTAAACCTATGTTAGTGTGTCACAGCACAGCTATGTAAGAGTGTACACCTATGTAAGAATATCACAGTACAGCTATGTAAGAGTGGAAACCCATGTAAGACTGTCACAGTACACATATGTCAAAGTGTTAACCTATTGAAGACTGTCACACTACAGCTATGTAAGAGTGTAAACCTATAAAGAATGTTACAGTACAGCTATGTAAGAGTGTAAATCAATGAAGACTGTTGCAGTACAGCTGGGTAAGATTGTAAACATATAAAGACTGTTGCAGTGCAGCTATGTTAGATTGTAAACCTATTTCAGATTGTCACATTACAGCTATGTTATAGTGTTTACCTATGTAAGACTGTCACAGTACATCTATTTTAGAGTGTAAACATATGTAAGACTGTCATAGTACAGCTATGTAAGAGTGTAAACCTATGTAAGAATATCACAGTACAGCTATGTAATAGTGTAAACATATGTTAGACTGTCACAGTACAGCTATGTCAAAGTTTTAACCAATGAAGATCGTTGCAGTACAGCTATGTCACAGTGTTACCTTATGTAAGACTGTCATAGTATGTTGAGATACGCTATGTTGCATATTATAATTATGTGTCCCATATTTCACGTACATTAAACAAAGTGTGAGTTATTGTCCTGAAATTTCGTGTAATGTTGTTTTGTAATTTATACTTTTGTTACCGACTCACGTATTTAGTTTTGTTACGTAAGTTTCGAAGTATGTGACAGAACAGCTTGAAAATATCCATGGATTATCCCTCGCTGAACTGGGACCTGGACCAATAGAGGGCGACATGATATTCTGGTTGTTTTCCGGGCACGAATTTTCGTCCCCGTCATGGCCAGCTCCAAGGCTATGGGCAACAAGCCGTGACGTTATGTTATGTTATTACATTAAACTATGATGTCACAATATCAAACCGTTACAACAAATTTAAATATCATAGCAAAGACTAATACTACAGATCAAACATGTATTCAATATGTTAATATAATTGATAGAATTTAACAACATTAAAAGCAACATTGTGACGAGAGAGAAAAATCTCTGTCACTTTGACGTATGGATTGCTCTCTCAACATGTATATTTCACAACAAAGGAGTTGTCCTTTCTCGTAAAGGATCCCTATCCAACTGCACTGTGGTTTTTCTTATTTCGAGTAAACTCCCTTTAATTTCTGCAAGGCTATAACTGTAGCACATGGCCTCAGACCACAAATACACTTCCGGGTCGTTGTACACGAATTTAGTGCATAAGGACATTTCAGGTCGGTTGCTAAATAATTTTTCCTGTCTGATCTATGACAGATTTGTACAGTTTTTTACATAGATCTGTTCAACAATATCTATTCTAGTGATTCAATTTGTTTTGACACAGTTTTCAGGTTTCTTTTCGCAACAGGACACAATGAGTGATGAGGCTTGTGCAGTGATATTTTGTGATCTTTTGTATTTTCCCTTATACATGAGGGTAGTGACATCCAAACGAAATTATCTTTCTTAAATGCCGGTCATGAGGTACTTTCCAGCTCACAGTATGTTCAGTTTGAATAGACTTACGATATGAAATAGGAACCAGACCCTGTGCAAAGTTTTATGATATCTTAATTTCATTTTTCCTTTGGTAGTTACATAAAGTAGAATTAATTGTGGTCTGAGGCCACAGTTTTGTCAGGGTATTTCCGTTCACAAGGTAGTTCTCTCGGTAAGAGCGATACAATAATAGTCTGAAGTACAGGGTTCAAATCTCGGTCTAGTCCCGATAATTGTTTTCACTCAGGACAATGTTGGTGGTTATATTTTGTTTGTCAAACCTTTATTATTTCTTTATAAAAGTTCTAAATTGTATGGTTTTCTTTTCAGACAATTTTTTATTAAAGCTATAGCCATGCCGGGAAAAACAGTTTGAAATGAATAGTTACATCTTTTGGCAGTGGTACGGGGTTCTTTAAGAATGCCTTCATCTTTTTGAAGTATATATGATATATCAGTTTCACTCACTTGTGTCCGAGTTCATGAGCCGCTATTACATTCATGTTATAGTTGAATGAATCCTCACTTATCGATTGTTTAAGACTATCACAAGCGCCTGATAACCACGCAACACCTGAAATGAACACGTGACACATTTGCAAAAAGACAATGCGAATTTCTGATGGCCAGTATCCGCCCGTACGCGCTATATCATCCTGGACTGATTTGATGGTTAATTGCATTTTGTTTTAAATAAGAGTCTTCGTAATATCACATTTGTCATATATATGACTTTCATATGTTATTGATGTAATTGTAATTTTTATTTGGTATTTTAATAATTACAGTGTGTAGCGTATGGAAATGGGTTATAATATTACTATTATCCTACCTGTTATCAACCCTCGATCAATGTTAACCCTCAGGCCTTTGACCCATCGGGCTGATATGGGTTTCTCGGGTTGATACGGGTTAGGATATGGAAATGATCATGCAATATGCAATGATAACATGAATGTATCTGCGACATTTACTTAATGATTTATTAACCTGTGATGTAGCCGTCACTACGTTTTTACCGATAACGTCATACATCAACATGTCCCTACCTGCAACGGCGCTGCTCACTTCTCCATTTTTCGTAGATGTAAAGTCGTACCTATAACAATCATGAAATAAAGACAATCAACATAAATCTAGTGTCTGTTATCACTACTGTACATATGGCCATGAAAAAGCCATGAAATTACAATGAGATGAATGCCATGAAAAAGCCATGAAAAAGCCCATGAAACACGACCTTTTTAATGGCCCTTATTTTGTTAAACCCTATTAAATTACCATGAATATATTTTTCAGCCATGAAAAAACAGAAATTCAAAGCTATGAAAAAAGGCCATGAATGTGTGTGTCAAGGAAATTCATGGCCCATGAAACATAAAAATTCATGGCCCATGAAACATCAAAATTCATGGCCATGAATTCAGCATGAAAATTCTAGGATAGAAATTATCATGGCCATGAAAAAAATCATGGCCATGAAAAATATCATGGCCATGAAACCCCCCTGAAACATGACCGAATTCATGGCCCATGATTTTTTTGCCATGAAAAAGGTCTTTTTTTGCAATTTTCATGGCCATGAAAATAAAAAAA
>NW_018405248.1:30342-69551 GCF_002113885.1 Mizuhopecten yessoensis
AAAAAAATCCTACCATGAAAAATACACGGATTAAAACTACATATAATTTCATGGCCATGAAAAATTATGCTCCACCACGAAAAATGAAACTCATAAATAATACAGGCATATATAAAGCTAGGCTGCATGTTTAAACAGTTAAAATATTATCAGAGTACTTTCCGGATTTGAACAAAAACAAGGAGAGGAACGAGAACATGAACCACCTCCATTTACACAGGTAAGATCAGATGTTCCTTCGTGTGTCGATCTCGTCTTTATAAAGTTGTGTTTAACCACTAAAATATAAACCAGCAAACAAAATTACATTTTATCATTTTATGTTATTTTGTGTGTGAATGAAAATTGAATAGAAAGTCAATAATCATTTGGTTTCATCATCAGATATTGCCATAAGATTTCAGGAACAATTCAGAAATGTTTCAGCAAAGCCAACTGCTATATGCATAAGCAAACCTTACTGTGATTTCTAGCCAAACAACATTAAGCAAGATCCAGGACATTTCACCAATGCTTTTTAATCACTGTTTGCTAAACAATACAACATACACTTCAACACTAGGACCAAAAAAAAAAAAAATGTCTTGTTTCTCAAATTATTGTTAGATAAATTTAGGGCAATTACTGACAGTAGTGATGGGTAACTTTAGTCCATTTAAACCGTTTTCCAAGTGATTTTTTTTTTATATATATATCGTCTTCAAATTATAAAAATAAATTTAGAAGTAAGAACGACATGAATGCCCTCCTGCTTTCTGTCACAAAATCTTTCTATTTTAGTAATTTAAAAAGGATGACACTGTCTGACCTTCACCCGAGAATCCAAAAATGCAAACTAAATGTCAGTCATCAAAATTAGATACAAATATTTGTGTGTGTTGTCATGACGCTGTTTATAACAATCTGAATGTCTCCATTATTGATGCAGATCTAGATCATGATTTAAAGTACATAAAACTTAAGAAGGCAAGAATTAAAAAGTTACACAAACCTATGATCACTAGTTACATATGGTGAGTGAATGAAGTATATCTATATTTGTGTGATCGTGTCTTGTACATGTAGCTGTGGAACTTTAGAAAGTGATACTATAGTAATTAGTATTATTGTTCCATTATTATACACGAATTTCACATTGAATACTTTGAGATTGTTATATTTTATGAGATTGTGTCATCCCATACGTATGCTGTTTTAAATCATAATGTGAGATGTTGTTTTAAATCATAATGTGAGATGCTGCACATCATACTCGAAAGAGGTTGATGCAGAATATATAGATAGATAGATAGATAGAAGTGTGTAGCTTACATAGTCCGATATGAACACCGACCATCTGTACTCTTATACGGGAATTCGGGTGTAAATTATCTCATATTGTTGTATTTCATCAAATTGTAACATGATACAAGTATTCCATCCAAATAAGGTCGTAGTATTATGTTGTTAGTCTGTAAATTAACGATATAAGTGTTTAAATGCGAAGTGAAGACTGCATATTGAACCAATCAATGTGTATCAGCAGACGACAAGTCCACCGCTAGATGTAATCTGTATTTTTACGGGAAACACATGTTTATACTCAAAACGATTGTTCAGCGTGTTGATATAACATCATACCTGTCATGTGTATTCCATTTTATCATACTGTCTAATCTTTTATAGCCCATTAGAGTCGAAAGTTTGTCTTGGACATAGCGGTTCGTCTTCTACGGCAGCCATATTTGTTTATCTTTTCGGTAACACTCGGGAGTCATCCACATAGTATTTACTCGGATCTCTCGGACTTTATTAACTTAGTATATTAGATTCGAAGGTTTGATCATGGAAACTGATGTTATAGTTATTGACCATCAACTTTCTTCTAACTACACTTGTTTCAGTTAATAAATGATCATTAAAAATAAAGAAAATTAATTTAATGATCATAAAAATTAGTTTCATGAGCATTAAATTCTCATTTCTTTTATTATCGAAAACAATAACGGCTTAAAAATTTAACAGAACAGTTCAGCATTTTTCAGCATTATCCTGAACAGTTCAGCAGTTTTCAGCATATATTTTCTCGTATTTACGAAGTACCTTTATCGTGATGTGCCAAAGCCAAATGTACACTCGTGTTGTGATATGATAAATCGTTCCAACATATATATATACCATGATATACCCTAATTAATTCTGTAAATATTCATGGCCATGAACATGCATGGAACACTATATCAAAAATTTCTATGATGATATATATATAGATATCATGGCCTTTGTTGAAAAATCCATGGCCATGAATTTATGATCTTTACTAGAAGCTGTGGAATTACTTTTTCATGGCCATGAATTCTTCATGTCTTTACTTGGACGCCATGATATTTTTCTTCGTGGCCTTGAACTGTCTGGTATCTCGGACACTTTTAGAGCAACTAATTTTAATGGCAGTGGTTTTCCAAATTTCAATGCCATGAAATACACGATCGGAATTCATGGCCATGATTTCATTTTTTCAGGGCCATACTTTGACCATGATTATTTTTTGCGACGAGAAATCATGGCCATGGTTCTATACACTCGTATCAGACAACTATATTCATTGAAATTTAAGGGGATGTATGAGTGATTCATGGGGTATTCAAGGCCATGAAAAATATATTCATGGCATTAAGGCAAGCCCATGAAAAAAACTTCGACGAAATGAAATTGGCCTTATTAATGGCATCCAGGATTTTTAATGGGGTTTTCACAGGAATTTCATGGGATTTTTATGGGATATGCTTCCAGTAGTGTATATCTTACGGTAATACTATGGCAAACAAAGTGAATCTTTTGAAATTTCGTCTAAGTAGGAGGACATAAAGTGTGTGACAGGTTTAGATTGTACATATTATTACAGTCGCATCTTAACTTTGCGCTTGAGGGAAATCCCCGTCAGCTTAATCGGTAGAGCGGCGGGCTGGGAAGCTTGGTGTTTATGGTTCGATTACCGCTGTAAGTACACTTCTCTCTTTCCTATTACAGATGGTGTCCATGACCCTCCAGTTGGTGACAGGAAGATTGAACTAGGATTAAGGTGGTTGGGAGCACATTTATATGATTAAAGTCGCCTTCTAGCTTCGCGCTCGAGAACATTTAACTTTAGCTGAATCAGGTGTTTGAAGCTAGGTCGTCGCTGGTTCGATCCTAATTGTACATGTCAGCACACTACTCTCTCGTTACACACAGTAGTTACAGTGTTTTCGACTTAATAAAATACAACATAAAGTGATGATTGATTATGGAAAACGAGTTATTTTGGTTTAGTGAATTTAGTGTCCTATTTATGCCACCATGTGTGTAAGGCATGTGCGTAACATGACGGCAGTATATCATAATTTGAGGTTTTATTATATCACAACTAATTCGTAGGTTGTCTCAAAGCGGTTTACATTGTTTTGTTCAGAAATTATGATATATATTTCATAAATGGAAAATACACAATTTAAAAAAAAAATGTTTATTGGCAAATACAATAGTGTCAGCTAAATGTTAAAATGAAAAATGTAATGCTTCCTTACGAATTGAAATGAATCATCTCAACTAAAACTGGTATTCGAACCATTATTTACAGAAAAGTTCAAAAGTTTGGTGAATGCTTTCTAAACCCCTACGGATATAACCGTCTGTAAAATCAGTAAAGAGGTGGCTATCGTTTTTCAAATGTTTTCTCCTTAGTTTTGCTGGAGGTAGTCAACTGGTTCCGATACCGAAGGAGAAGTTTGAGACGATTTAAGAGACTTAAGTTTTTGCTTCCTGTCATAGTTCGATGAGCTAAAACATTTTAGAGCAAAGCAGAAATATATACAATGTTGCCATGGCAGGGATATATTTCGTACATGAACCAAATCGAAAACATTTGGGTCACATGAAAAAAACACCAAGATGATAATTAGCATGTCGACAAAAAAGATGGACCTTTCGAATGATTGGCAAAGGCATTGATACCCATTGAATAAATTAATTTTGCAAATGACTTAATCATAGCACACCTAACAGAATGGTAGCAGTGATCAAAAATAAAGAATGATATACAAAGTATTAGTCTAGGAATTGTCAAAAGCATACATAGTATTGAGGATATCAAATATTAATCGAACTAATCAAGTATATTTTTGACTCTTACTGTTGATATATTTGTTAATAAAATGTGCCCTTAATTTCTAAATAAAACAATGTGCTATTTATTTTTAATCGGGTACCTCAACATACTGTATATGTACTACAAGTCATTGGGTATCTCAACATACTGTATATGTACTACAAGTCATTGGGTATCTCAACATACTGTATATGTACTACAAATCATTGGGTATCTCAACATAATATATACGTACTACAAGTCATTGGGTATCTCAACATAATATATATTTACTCAAGTCATTGGGTATCTCAACATACTGTATACGTACTACAAGTCATTGGGTATCTCAACATACTGTATACGTACTACAAGTCATTGGGTATCTCAACATACTGTATACGTACTACAAGTCATTGGGTATCTCAACATACTGTATACGTACTACAAGTCATTGGGTGTCTCAGCATACTGTATATGTACTACAAGTCGTTGGGTATCTCAACATACTGTATACGTACTACAAGTCATTGGGTATATCAACATACTGTATATTTACTACAAGTCATTGGATATCTCAACATATTATATATGTGTGACGTACTTGCTGAACAACATAGCGTGGTCGTATCCGCAAGGAGAGATCGCGAGCTGTTGCTCCCAAGCCGTGTAGTTGTACTGTATACGTACTACAAGTCTTTGGGTATCTCAACATACTGTACACGTACTACAAGTCATTGGGTTTCTCAAGATAATATATATTTACTACAAGTCATTGGATATCTCAACATCTTATATATGTACTACAGGTAATTGGGAATCTTAACATAATATATATTTACTGCAGGTCATTGGATATCTCAACATATTATATATGTGCGACGTACTTGCTGAACAACATAGCGTGGCCGTATCCGCAAGGAGAGATCGCGAGCTGTTGCTCCCAAGCCGTGTAGTTGTACTGTATACGTACTACAAGTTATTGGGTATCTCAACATACTGTACACGTACTACAAGTCATTGGGTTTCTCAAGATAATATATATTTACTACAAGTCATTGGATATCTCAATATATTATATATGTACTACAGGTACTTGGGTATCTCAACATAATATATATTTACTCCAAGTCATTGGGTATCTCAACATGCTGTATATGTACTACAAGCCATTGGGTATCTCAACATACTGTATTCGTACTACAAGTCATTGGGTATATCAACATACTGTATATTTACTACAAGTCATTGGATATCTCAACATCTTATATATGTACTACAGGTAAGTGGGTATCTCAACATAATATTATATTTACTACAAGTCATTGGGTATCTTAACATATTATATATGTACTACAAGTCATTGGGAATCTCAACATACTGTATACGTGCTACAAGTCATTGGGTATCTCACCATATTGTATATGTACTACAAGTCATTGGTTTTCTCAACATAATATATATTTTCTACAAGTCATTGGGTATCTCACCATATTGTATATGTACTACAAGTCATTGGTTTTCTCAACATAATATATATTTACTCCAAGTCATTGGATATCTCAACATCTTATATATGTACTACAGGTAATTGGGTATCTCAACATACTGTATTCGTACTACAAGTCATTGGGTATATCAACATACTGTATATTTACTACAAGTCATTGGATATCTCAATATATTATATATGTACTACAGGTAAGTGGGTATCTCAACATAATATTATATTTACTACAAGTCATTGGGTATCTGAACATACTGTATACGTACTACAATTCATTGGGTATCTCAACATACTGTATGCGTACTACAAGTCATTGGGTATCTTAACATATTATATATGTACTACAGGTAACTGGGTATCTCAACATAATATTATATTTACTACAAGTCATTGGGTATCTTAACATATTATATATGTACTACAAGTCATTGGTTTTCTCAACATAATATATATTTTCTACAAGTCATTGGGTATCTCACAATACTGTATACGTACTACAAGACATTGGGTATCTCAACATACTGTACACGTACTACAAGTCATTGGGTTTCTCAACATAATATATATTTACTACAAGTCATTGGATATCTCAACATATTATATATGTACTACAGGTAATTGGGTATCTTAACATAATATATATTTACTACAAGTCATTGGATTTCTCAACATAATATATATTTACTACAAGTCATTGGGTATCTCAACATATTATATATGTGTGACGTACTTGCTGAACAACATAGCGTGGTCGTATCCGCAAGGAGAGATCGCGAGCTGTTGCTCCCAAGCCGTGTAGTTGTTGATTACGTCACTGGCGTCCACCTTTCCTCCGCTGACTCTGGTCTCCGTCCACTCAGATGTCGCAACGGACTACACAAAGACGGAACACATTTAAATGTGAAAAGATATGTGAGTGAAAGTCAGTGTGTATCGTATGGTGGTGTAACAAGCCCGTTCATATTACACAGCGACGTTCACCTTCCAGATCTGATATACCTTATGAGTATAGGCGTGTAACAATACGCTTGGAGTGTATCACAATTTATTACAAAAGACAAAGAATGCATTGCGGTACGTATCACGATATATAGTCATAGAAAAAAAGGTGCTGAATTTCAGAAGAATTGTTGTCAGAATGATATCAAACTGGATAATATATATGGTCACACAGATTAAAGATATTTTTTTGTTAAACCTTCCATCTATTATGAATTTTAACTGATTCCAATTACAGGTGTATTACAGCTTGATGATTGTTATTAACTATTATCTGTTACAATGTTAATTAATTTACAAAGTTAAAACACCTAGCGGATACATAGAAAATCAGCGTATGAAAAATATTGCAACACAGCAACATTTCATTTCTGTATTGCGATGTCTGTGTATTGTGTAGTCCAGCTTTTCAAAAATATTGTGATAACAATACTAATGGTAAAAAAACTTATTGAGGGAAGAGATGATACTCTTACAAATATCGATAGAAAGTATGTCAATTTAAGGAGTTCCTATTTAATAATACTCCCAGTTAAATCATTAACGTCATTCTAAATTATTTTCCTTCATTCTGTCATATTTTTAATCAGCTCAACTACTGTATATAACTAAAATAAAATACGAGAGAAAAAAGACAACAAAAACATAACAAAAACAGGAAACAAATAATTTTCCTCCCTTCTGTTATATTTTATTATCCCCTCAACCACTGTTTATAGCTAAAAATAAAAAAGCAAAAAACAAGAAAAAAATAGATTTGTTTAGAACAAAACGACAACTACAAAAAATTACAAAAATAGGAAAAAAATAATTTTCTTTCATTCTGTTATATTTTATTATCGGCTCAACTATTGTGTATAACTGAAATTTGAAAAAAAAAATAGAAAAAAAAGAAAAAAGAAAAAAACGACAAAAACAAGAGGAAATAAAACAATTTTCACTTATTTGAGTTATGTCTTATTAGACATTTTACGTAGGGACTGACTCATTGTTATGCATATTTCAAGCATAAGAAGGAAGTAAAATATTACATTTTGCAAGAACATTTGATATACGCTTTTAATAAAATTAAAAATTGCTGTCGTCATGAATTTTGAATAAAATAGTCGAAATCAAAAAACATACTTTATGCTGGAAGGGCAAAGTGAGCAACATAAAGCAACTCTAAAAATACATGGATAAAATGTCTATGATGAGTGGTGATTAACAGTTTCAAGTATATTTATATAATCCTAACTACACGTCACTTTCTGGAGAAAACCCCCCTGACTTTCTGTCAGGTAAATGCCGTCAGGGATAAATGGCTGATCTTGCAACAGGCGATGAAACGAGTGTAAAAAGAGGGTCAACCGTATGTAGTAGATATTGAAGAGAACTTTAAATTGTTGGATATCAAGATTGCTAGAAAACTGAAATGGATGTTTGTGCAACGGTTTGGTTTGGTTTGTCCTTAACCTTCTGAAGACCTTAAGGACGAGCAGGTTTTTGTGGTAGAGGAAACCAGAGTACCCGGAGAAATAAACATCGACCACCCAACCACCGGCTACCTGTCGGCCTTACACCTGCGACCCAGTAGGTGGAACTAGTGACCGAAGATTATCAGACATCTTAACAATTCGACCCTTTTCGTCAACGGCAAAGCAAAATAAGACCAAATACCAATCCAAAGAGGTAAAACAGCAGTTTTAAACAGAATAGGTTGTGAAAACACCAGAATACGATATATTCATATGCTCCATGAAAAAAATCCCAACAGCATAGATGTTTTTAGAAAGGAAAAGATTCATTTGTTTTTTGCGTTCTTTATCCTCATAACATATACTGTTTTGTCTCCAAAAGCAATGGTACACCTTTCGACTTGGCGATACAAATCTCATTCAGCAATATGTATGGATTTGAACAGTATTCATAAACGTGTACAAGGAAGTATTTAGGAAATGGACTCCGAGTCTCTAGAGTCAGTTGCTGTATTTAAAAGTTTGTTTATTTATGGTGTAAAGCATTTTTAACAGCATTTGTAACTCGATTGTTGGTTGAATAGGCATGTTTCACGATACTTACTTCAGAAATAACAAGGCATGCAAATACCACGTTTATAGAAATCGACGACGAATCAACACTGGCATACATAGCGTCAATCTGGAATGATAAAAATCTTTTGATTATAGTTTTTATTACATGATGTTTGAACGTCTATTACACTATGTAAATATGATGATTACTTAGCTACATAATGTCACAAATTGATGACGCAATAAGAAGATATGTTAAGGATATTATGGACACAGTAGTGATGACGAAATAATGTAACGTTTACCTCATTAATGGCATGCGCGTAGAACTGCCTGATACTCGTCTTGGCGTCTAAGTCCTTCTGTGCGGTCGATGTCGCATTGCTGTCGTTATACCAACTAGATAAACAGTCATCAAACGTATCATATTATGATATCTAATACAGCAGGTCAATCTTCCTCTAATAATTGTTAACAATCTAAAACAAACGATAAATCATGCACATCTCAACGTCAGTTTCCCTTAATATAATTTAATACTCGTACATCTAATTTGCTTTTAAATTTCCTCGGTAGAAATTTCCTTAGTTAAACACTATGTAAGTGCTCAGTGCTTGAGAGTATTGCGTATTGTTGGTCAGTTAACGACTTTTGTTGAGGTCGATACGTTGTAAAATGAACCTAATAATGATATCATATTGACCAAGACAAACTTTTCTGTGTATCATGTCTTATGATAATATATTAGATATCCAAATAGTTAGAATAAATAAATGGTTTTCGAAACGAAATATCCGGATCTAAATTAAGAAACAATGGGTCGAAAGGGTCACGTGCAAGACAAAAATATATCGGTGAACATGACCCCTAGGATTAGCCAGACCATACGTAATATATGATTATTTGATATGCGTTTATGTATGATAGAAATTCCAACACAAGTGTACAGAATATGGGACACAAAACCAATCTTATAATCAAGGGATGGATGTTTCCATCGAACATATGATACAGTCATTTTCGTACATCACTTTCAAATTCATTTGTTCGAGGTGTGTAGATCTTGTGGCAAATTATTGACTTCCTAAATATTAAACCAATAAATATCTAAAGGAAACATCACAGTTTTGTTTATGCTGAAAGTATAAACTTCCTATAATACCTAACTTGACAACAAATGTTAAAAAAATTGTTTCACTGGAAAAGAATTTACCCCATTTATGATCTCCGAGGGAGGAATTCTCTATCCACCTACCGTTACATATGGAAAAGTATTTTTCTCTTATATCTACCATTAAAAAACAAATACTTCATCTCTCAATGCCCACAGACGGTCGCCATCTTCCAGGTTTTTAAATACTTTCTCGGTGGTTTAAAACAAAAAATGGCAGTAGAAATGAATTATTTATACCCTCAAATTGAAACTTCGTTGCAAACATAAAAAACACATTTCCATGATAACCCTATGGTTTAGTTGTTATTCAACTTTCTATTTTCCATACTGCATTTTATAAGCGCCATCTTTGAATCTCATCGTTACTTACTGTACATCTCATTTAGTGCGCAGAGAAATATAGTTCCTAGTTGAAAATAGAAAACAATTTATGTTTTTGTTGTCAAATTTTTAATTCATGACTGATCATGTAATTAATAAATATAAATGAAATTATAGATAAAATTAATAAATACGGAGCCGGGCGAATATTACATGAGCACCGGAGTTGCTCCCTTAGTTTTTGTATTACTACGCGATGTGATTAGCCCGTGTAAGATAGACTCAGCAAGCATGATTATCTTACATGGCCAGCGTTATCTTACATGAACGGATATGAGAGAAAAATGTATTTCACATGG
Organism: Mizuhopecten yessoensis; assembly: GCF_002113885.1. Classification (NCBI taxonomy): domain Eukaryota; kingdom Metazoa; phylum Mollusca; class Bivalvia; order Pectinida; family Pectinidae; genus Mizuhopecten; species Mizuhopecten yessoensis. The sequence continues at coordinate 40,820 of NW_018405248.1, forward strand.
CTTCAGTCAATCGAAAACTATCTTACATTGCGTGCCATCTAAGATAATTCTTCTCCAAATATAGGGACTGATAATGACTTTTTTTATTCTTTTCTTATGTCTTTCAGTCAATAGAAATGACACCCTATCTCAGTATATTCGAGCTGTCATCTTAGGGTTGGCTGTGGATCAGAGAAACACGTCATGACCACTGGAGTGTGAAATATCGCTGTACTGGGTTAGAGAGGGCACGCCTCGCCTATCCTTGGTTATTACCATTATTACCGGCTTAATTACCTAGTCGTTCAAACATCAAACAATCATAACAAAGTATCAATGTAGTCAGCCGGAAGGTTTTGACGATAGTCAGTACTTGTACACGATATCATAAATGCACAGTGACATCGTATGACAATATGCACTTGACTTAAGTTAATAAATATATTCTGGTTGTCATAAACACGAAGACTGGTACTTGATTCACATGGGAGAAAGGCTCGGAAAGGGGTTATTTGATTTGAAATATTCACGTCACATCAACAAAGTGATAAATATTAATTATTTATTTATTGAACATTTCATGACAAATGACCGCTTGTTTGGACTTCAACTCCAAAATAATTATGTTTATATTTCTGTACTTACTATCTGTAAATGGAGTAATCGGTGGTGAACATTAACTCGACGGTTTGCTCAACAGCGGCTCGCTTCACGCGCGAGCTGGGAATGGGGTATATTGAATCGTCTAGCCTGCTTCCGGTTCCTGTTTTGCCTCTGTTCCTAGTCTTGTCAAAATCAGATGTATCACTCTTGCTATCCGAGCCGTGACCGACTGGAAAAATGTAAAATAAAAACCGATGATTTTGTAGGCCGGATTTTTGATAATCAAAACGTTTTGTTGTAGTTAATAATCGTAAACTGAATAACTTAATGTAAACCTACATGTCTCAGGACAATGAACAAAGTTCTAAGTCTAGACGCCTTTACAGTATAACTTCAAACATTAGCATACCGTGCTGTCATAATTGCGTAGAAACACTCGTACAAATCGTGGGAATAGAGAATGTATTATTATAGAACCAGTTATCCATCGTTATTGTTAAGCGCTATTATATAGGGTGTGTGTTTGATATGTCTGAGTGAATATATGTCTATTCTCCAGTATACTATTATACATGGACTGTTTTTCCGATATAACTTTCGTAATGTTATTTATTTCAGAATTTTAAAGAAAAATGTTTTTTTTATATTAATTAAACTATTCAAGCAAGTTTAACCCGAGCCTCGCCTACATGGCTAATGGACGGTTACTAAATACACCTGTTTTTGATTCTCGTAAAAAGAACATAATGACAATGAACATCGCCAAGTGGAACCAATACACTAGATGTATGCGTTCATTTATCATTACAACTGGAGCTGCTCAAACCACAGGATGTTTACCTAGATGAAAGATTATATTACCACCTATTCGAAAGTGCTGTTACATAATAACGTAAGTCGCTACTGACAAGGGATCATTAAAACGAGAAATACGGTATCAAGTGCATTTATTTCTAAAATGCAGTTTGTTCTCGGGGGCATCAAAGCCTAAAAGCTTCTAATAAGTAAGCTATGTTGATCTGTGTTATCTTTGTACGAGTATGAACCATTGAAAGACAGTTAAGTACTGACAGCCGTAAAAAAACACCTACTTCGGCTAAATGTCCCTCTTCTGCGAGGACATTTTCACATCGTAATTTCGAAATTTCTCCCAAACTGAAGATAATGAAAGGTCTTTTGAAAAAAGCTTCAATCCTCGAGGTTGGGCGAGGCCTGAATTCAATCTTGCACCGTTTAAATGAAAAACTCGTTAAAGAATAAACTACCTGTTGTAACCTGAAATTGTAAATGCAATGAAGTTTGAGTTTGATCGGCCCAAGGAAACTCAAGTTATCGCACGAAAACAGATTTTATATTTATAGTAACAGTGACCTTGCCCTTCGGACCTCAAAAGCAATCCCAAGCAGGCACTTTTGGTAAAGAAGCACTGCATGAAGTTTGAGTTTGATCGGCGTAAGGAAACTCAAGTTATCGCACGAAAACCTCTGTGCGGACGACGCCGCCGACACCGACGACGCCGACAACGCCGACGCCGACATAGCAATACCTATGTATCACCAGCTTTTCGCAGGCGACACAAAAAGAATATGACCAGTCATTCCGGAAGAGTAAGTTGTTCCTGTTATTATTGCCGCCACACGTCATAAAATCTAGGTCCAATCAATTAATGATACATCATCCAAGTGAGAACAAGACTGATGTGGAACACTAGGGACACAAAAGAGCATACTCAAAGAAGACTCATTCCTATCGCACAAGGGAAATACTATATACTTTTTCTCTATAAAATCTATGATGGTGACCTTAAACATTGGACAGTATCTTTCATCAACCTGTATTGAAACGTTTGACCGTCAACATTCGATATCTATACTATCGCGGAAATCGTGATATTCGGATTTAAACTATAAATATCAAATTAACTGCGAAATGTAAACACTAAAGATGGGAAAGTAGGGGTGTCACTATCAATAAAAGGAAAGTTCCTGATCAGAAATCAAAATAATTACAACGGATACGTACAAAGCCATCCTTGTTAGTTATATAATAAGTAGAGATCGAGATGAAAGGCTTATATAGAAGTGTCAGTTGTGACTTTGATATCAAATTATTTTCTAAATATTTTTTTATAAATTACTTTTTTGAAGAAAATATGGTTTGAACCGGAATGGTAACTTATGACTGTAACTCATCCCACTTCAACTACGTCTAAAGCATTTCCTAAAACTGACGTGGTTCAATAAATGTCAGACTGGCAGTTGAAAGATACGTACTTTTCTTTAGTTACCATATCAGCTGCATACAACATCACTTCATAACCATTATTATCACGACAAACCTAAAGTCATAAGTCCAAAAGGAGCACCTGTTTTAATTTTTAAAATTGACCTATCGGGGAGCAAAGTTAGGTAATATATCGTTCAGCGAATGAAACACAAACTGTGCAATATCTGTACACGTGATCTATGTCACGTGAAGATTGGAGATGTTCTTAACAATATAATATATGTCGTTCTTACCTTTCCTCTGCACAATGTCCACAAATTTTTCGGCCCTGACCTTGTACTTCCGTAGACGGAAGTGGGAATCGTCACCGCTTTCAAAATCGCCAGACCTTTCCATAAAGTAGGCGTCATTATTTAATCGCAATGTACCAAACTGTGAAAGAGATTCATATCACAAAAAAGTATACATTATGTATCGGAATTAAGCGACGTCTAGTTTAAATTTATAACGTAAAGTTATTATTTCTTTGTGTTTCATCAAAATTTGAAATTATTGATGGTACTTTTTTTCGGTTTGCTTCCCTCCAGGTTCAGCAATATATATGAGTTAGATATCGCTGCGAGATAATTTGTGAAATATATCAGTCATTTTCATCATTCGTTTTGGTGTGCATACTGCATTAATGCGCGTATTCAATGAGATGGTACCATTGAACCTTTTTAAAAGCATTAGAGACTTATCAGAAAAAATGAAAGAGGCTGATTGTTGTAACTCACCAGATTTAAAACTTTTGACGTTTTTTCATCGAATTTGACGGTAAAAGCTGCCCCGTGTTTTACGTCTTGGTAGAACACCGTGTCCTGTAAAAAGGAAAATATAAACAGTCGTCAGGAATGACATTTTACGGTATTCTTCTGAATTTATCAAAGGATGAACCTTACCGTCATTATTATGAAAGTAAATATTACCATTACTATGTGTAGATCTTACAGTTACTAGGGGAAGACCTTACTGTTATGAGGAGTAGATCTAACTGTTACTAGGGGTATATCTTACTGTTACTACGGGTAGATCTCATTGATACTTGGGTAGACCTAACTGTTATTAGGGGTAGATCTAACTGTTATTAGGAGTAGATCTAACTGTTATTAGGAGTAGATCTAATTGATACTGGGGTAGACCTAACTGTTATTAGGAGTAGATCTAATTGATACTGGGGTAGACATAACTGTTTTTAGGAGTAGATCTTACTGATACTAAGGAGGTTGATCATTCTATCATAAGAGGTAGACCTAACCCTTAGGACTGATTTTAGTGTTACTAGGGTTATATCCTATTATTACCAGGAATATTTAACTGTGGATAGAGTTTAACCTTATTGTTATCGGATATATGCTTAACTGTTATCAGGGGTTCATTTTACGGTTATTATGTGTAGGTCTTACTGTTATTAAGGGGTTGATTTTACTGTTATTAGGTATATGTCTTATCGTTACTAAGGGTTAATCTTACTGTTACTAGGTATAGGTCTAACTATTATATTTATAATTATGGGCAAGTATCCAATTGGAAATATTCAGGCCTCCGTTCCGTCAGTATACGTCAAGCGTTCTATCAGCATCCGGCTCGCGGCTGGTCATCGTCCGTATTGCGATTGTCTATTTTGGCTGTATCAGCTTTATAGCAGTTGAATCGTATCGCTTTTTCGTTTGATCGGTTTTTCATGTCTGCCGAAGTTCTTCTTAATAATAATAATTCGAGGTTCGTATATACCGCTTTATTACAACCTAGCTCAAAGCGGTTCACAAAGTGTTATCCGTGGTGATAGAGCCTTCGCAACCAGCCAATATCTTTCTCAACTCCCTTGGAACCATACAGATGGTGCTGCCATTCGGCGCTCGCAACTAACATTCAACTTTTCGAGCACTTCCTAACCACGTACTCATTTACAGATGAGTAGACAGGAACAAGCAGGGTAAAATATCTTGTTCAAAGATACAACACAGTGCCGTGACGTGACTCGAACCCGCAACCCTTCGGTCACGAGTCCGGCGTCCTACCACTAAACTACCGTGCCTCCGTAATGAAAAATGTACATAATCAGAAGAAAATAACTTGGATATATGCCGTTCACTCAATTTAATAGGCCGTCATAGTTACTACTTTGAGCAATAAGCAAAAAAACAAAGTGTTTGGGTGGCGTAGTGGATAACGCACTCACCTTTCAACAAGACGGCTCGGGTTTGATTTCCCGATCTGTCTTGAACAAAGATATGAAATGATAACAATCTGATGGCCGTATTCCCATTTACTTTAAAAATCTAATTGAGATGTTATTTGTTAGATGTTTAAGATTAAGGGAACGAATATTTCAGAAAAAAGTACTTAACAACAATTCGCTGTGATGTCATAAAATGTCCAAAGGTAAACAAACCAAACGTATGCGTAAGATGTGGAACTTTCATGTTACCACAGATTGAATTTTACTCTCATAAATCTGGTTTTTAGATTGATTTTCTTAAACAAATGTATCTTTAGTATATATTATAAATTATGTCTGAACAAGGCAAAGTATTGCAAGGCAATCCTTAGTCCTCCACCGGTAATGAATTCTATATTTAATAAACAGTCCACTTATGTAGGAAGGTATCCTAATACATACGTCTTGAAATCCGCCATCCCAAGATGTCTTTGTACACCAAATATGGTTACGCCAGGTGAAATAGTATAGATATGCCCTGGACAATGTTTTCAAAACTAAAGGTCAAAGGTCAAGTCATAGGTCACAACTGTGACTTAATTCTTGCTCTTTGCACTTCGTCATCCTTAGATGTCCTTGTATACTTAATCTGGTTACCCAAGTTAAAATAGTCTAGAAGACATGACAAACATTTTCAAAAGTGAAAGTCAAAGGTCAACTAATAGGCCATTGTGACCTTCTTCTTGCAATCTGCACTCCGCAATCCCAAATGTCCTTGTACACCATATATGGTTACTCCATGTGAAATAGTATAGAAGATTACCCCGGGCAAACGGTTTCAAAAGTAAAGGTCAATTGTCAAAGCATAGGTCACAGTGAGGTCATAGTGACCTTCTTCTTGCACTTGGCACTCCGCATCCCAAGATGCCCTTGTACATCAAATCTGGCTACTCCTGGTTTTAAGGTATAGAAGGTATGACCCCGGACAAACTTCTCGGACGAAGAGACGGAAGGACGGACGGAGTGCAAACCTATAGTGCCCCCTTCCTACCTCCGAATCGAAGGAGGAATATCAAGCTGAGTGTTTGTGTATTTAAAACCAATGATAGTTATTATTATACATTGCATAAAAGACACCCTCTTATCAAGTAATCATTAACCCTTTCACCTTTGTGTAACTTCAGTAGACTCTACCATGCATTGATATGGATTAGTCTATTATGGTCTACAGTGGTGAAAGGGTTAATAAATGTCGTCCGTAAATACCTAATTGATACTATTTATCGAACATTATTTATTTTCATTGGTTTATTGGTTCTTTCCTTTTATTTATTTTCCCGTAATATTCATGACATAAAGAAAATTATTATATGAGCGTTGACCAACATACAGAGCCTGATACGACAGTGAGCGTATAGGTACATGTACTAATTTTCGACACAGAGCTACCAAATGAACGTACAGTGCATACGCGGTCATCAATCTTCTTTTTCAGGGCGTGTCAATGATGCGACATGTAAATAAATGTTCAGCGTACGTCACGCACCATACCTGTTTTATTTATTTTACCACAATTATGAAAGAAGCTATATCAACTTATAGGAATAGCTCATTTTGGCCAGGATTTGAGCACGGCATTCTTTAGAAAACCGTATTACCAAAAGGAAACCCAGGTTGTCCGGCAGGCGAGTCCGATGTCAGTTAAATATTTAGGTATTTAGCGTGCGACCAAATAGTACGATAAATAGGCCTTATCGATTGTTCGTTCGACCATCCAGTCATCTGTTTATCGGTGTATATCGGACGGTAACAGCCCTATCGGCCGCTTAGCGGCCGTTCGAGCCGTTCGGTCACCGTCCGTCCTCCGTTTGGTCACAAACATTGGGTACTTGCCCGTAATTATAACTTTACTACATGTTACACGTAGAGTAGATAAGATGTCACCGTAACTATAGGTAGATCTTAACTATACCAGAAATAAATATTACCGTTACTAGACTTAGATCTGACCGTAACCAGGGAATTATCTTAATTAATATTACAACTGAATATTACTGTTACTAGGTTTTGAACTACCGTAACTAGAGTTATATCTTTCTGCTATTAGGAAAATATAATAATTAACGTTACTATGCTTGAATATGACCGTAACTATGGGTTTATATTACTTTTACTATAGTTAAATCTTACCGTTACTAGCGGAAGAGTTTGTAGGACTAGGCTGTTCTCTTTGATGACGTAGACAGACAGGTTCTCATCTAAACCATAGTTACGTCTCAGAGAGAGGCTGACAGACGTATTGGCCGTGTCAAAGTTTATCCCCATGACATCCGGAAACGACATAACGCCACCACGTGATCTTTTATAGCGTCCTTCGTCACTGATTTTTAAGGTCACATGTTCTGAAAGAAAACAAAACATAACTTTCCTATATTATCTGTTGTGCAGAACTGAGAAAATATAAACAACCGCACATCCTTTTCGCTTATCTCCTGATTAAGCATGCATAGAAAAAGAGGCAGAAGTCATCAGTTTATATCCAATGAACATCCGGGTACTGGACAGAGGTTGATGAACTCACAACATGGAGGCAAAGTACATCACACATTTCCAATAGATAATGCCATGTTGTATTGCTGTCGTTGTCATCATTTTCTGTATTGTATTATTTAGTCCGGTGATTTCATCCTTTACTTTAAACATATTTCATTGCCAATTAATTGGAACAAGGGATTGGGCACACATTATTACAACTTATCACAGCCTCCTCCCGTCAAACATTTACAATTACATAATAACAATGAAAATATGTATCAACATGAAGTACATATATTTAATGTCATACAGCATTGTTCAAAATCTATTGTTGGATTTGATGAAATGATGCACATGGCTTAAATGAAAAAGTTAAAGTGAACCGAAAGATCTGAATTGCCAAACGAAAGAAGCTCTAATTTTAATTTTATAAGACATTCAAATTTTGAAACAGAAATACGCCTTTTCTTAACAAAAACTTGATAGTCAAAGACCATTACGAGTGGTTTTGGTGAAACAGGCTGCTGCAAATAAGAATAATTGTGTTTCCGGTTTAGTCTTTGTTTTTTCTTTATTAAGTTGAACTGATGTAAAGATTTGTACTTGAAGGACATGTATATCCTTTAGTGTTTGCGTCTTCTTATTCATATCTTGCAATTTTGAAGGTGCAACGAATACTAAAAACAAGTAGTTTTTCATCAGCTTCTGAACATTCTGTTTACTTATAATAATACCACAATAATGATCATCTTACAACCGGTATGATTTCACGATTATTAACTTTCCTTTACACATCAGTAACATAACATGCCAGCACACTGCTCATTGTTCTGGTTTTACTTGCATGTGACAGTTTGTTTACGTTTTCACGTGCGATTTCCACTCGTGAAAACAAATTGAAAACTCAGTCATACCAGTGACATATATAGCATATGATATTCTAACGAAACCCATCGCAATTTACTCTATATATTGCTTCCAACCATTACATATAATACATTTCATAGATAATATCAAATCGATTTCAAAAGGTTTTTATTTGAAAAGGGCAACTCTCTATACAGCGATGGGTCGATTGACTGGATTAATCTATCAGAAAAAAATACCAGGGAACTGGGAACGTTGTTTGAATTTAAGTTAAAAATTTTAACGGGCCATAAAATAAACATTTTTTGAGGAAGTTAACATTATTTAAATACACCAGGACATATTTACACTGTGTGCCTGTACATGTATACCTAATATCATCTTTCATTAAAAACATATAACATTAACAAAAATTTGTTTGGTGTCGTCTGCTTTTGAATGACTTACCTTCGGTATCCCATTCAAATTTTCCTTGGAATTTAATGGCTGTGGTCGAAGTAATTCCCAAAACACACCAAATGATAAGTCGAATGATCGAAAGCTCCATGTTGTATTGAAGCTTACCGTCAAATGTTCATTTGTGAAGTCTGCCTCACAGGTGTGACCAAAATCACTGGTGGTATTTGCATGTCTTTATAAATAGTTATCCACTCGGCCCGATACAATGATGTCACGTAGCAGAGCGTATCGTGACTCGCCATAAATGCATTTTTGCTACGAAAAGAGGAGGAGGACTTCTGCCCACCTTCGTTGCTCCCCTAAATCCACCACTAAACATGTCCATGTAATTATACCACGTAATTAGATAAGTCCGGGTTTATATCGTGTGCAATGGGCTTTTATTATTCCAACAAAAGTTCCTAGCAAGGTATGAAACATTATATACATTAAGATGTTACGTTACCGGAGAACGTTGATGTGTAAATTATTTTAAATTAACTTCAGCTTTATTTTGTTTTGTGTCCACCACCACACAATAAATTATAAGATTTGGTCTCGGTCGGTCAAAGATTGGTTAGAGTTAATCAGTGGTTTGGGATAATTTCAAAATATGAACACCAGAAAACTAAGAACACCTGGTATCATGTCTCTGCTATATATTCATTTAAGCTGATTATATTAATGTCTATACCAAGAGGGTGCCTGCCAAGCTCTCCATAAACCATGATGTCAGGAGTAGAAGATTTAAAGTGAAGTAATATTTGCAGAATTTTAAATGGACTCTTTCTATAATGGTATTATTAGAAAAAAACATACTTCACAACCTCATAATAAACCTGGGGTAACAAAGTTGTCAAAACGATCAAGTTGACATAGTATTGATAAATTATGTTTTCTACCCCTTTACAGTACCTCGTACTCAGCTTCTGTTCCTTTAAAAGCTAGTAAGTTTTTAATAATAACATTTTTAGCGGAATGTAACATGAAACATAGCAAATACATTACAAATACTTTTATTAAGCATCGAAACACTTCAGCTTGCTGGCTGTGCTTTGATTCACTCAACCAGATTACGTAATCGTAATAAGTAATGTTTACCCAATGCGGGTTTGACCATTAAACATGTACATATTTGATTATCCAACAGGTAAGGGGAGACATATTGAGCGACATGTGAGAATTACAATACACAAGACTCGCTCAGTTCGGAAAGGTAAATTAAAATCAATAGACTGAAACAGACATAATGTGTTTTGTTTATATAGCAGTCACACATGTGTCCAGGTGAATTGAAAACAATTGGACAAGACTTTTTGGACAAGACTGGTCACACATGAGTTCCACATACTGTTGTTCTGTCGGACTGTTAATTAGCGGCTTGTGACATTACAGTTAAAGGGACGTCATCAACAAAACATAAACATTGACCGATATCCATGAAGACATTATAATGCTCAAGAAGGGATTTTAAACTAAAGTCTCATTTCTTGTTCTAGTATTAGTTCTATGCCAGAGACTGAGAACGGTTTCATGAATACGGGTCCTGATGTTTCTGAAAACAGTAACATATTACGCACCGAGTCCACATCAAAGATAGTTGACTTGCACGTGATTAAGATTCAACCACCGAGAATGTAGGGAAATGTGTCATCTTATATAAACCACAAATGGACGGGTTCGGGCATCAGGACATGCTTTGACGGAGTTGGCCCAATATTTCTAAATTAAGATGATGCCACTTTTACAAGGGAACTAACAACCATATTATTTATATCTTGAGTATACAGGAAAATAAAAGTTTTTTTATCACATATTAACCATAGAAATATCAAGTTTTCCTAATTGAACGCTATGCATGTCCTGAATGTCATAAATCTCAAGACAAAAAATACAACGATACCGATAATGAGGTCAGGAAAGAAAATCACATCACAAAATAGCGTTATAGTTAATATAAGTATCCTTTAATTAATCTCGAGGAATGTCCTGCATGCTACAAATCTAAGGAATAGACGGTTCTAGCGATACCGATAGTACTGCTTTAACTTTACATACGTGTAACTTGTCAGGACAATAGACTACCTGGTATAAACCTATCCTACATAGTGCATACTTCCCTGTTGTTATCCATGAAACGTGGTCACGAATTATATGACACACCAAGTTTTGTATCGTTTACATAAACTGGGACGGAGTTTTCAACAAAAGGTCGGTTAGTCCGAAAACACCTTTTACAAATACTAGAACTCAGAATAAAAAACAGTTTCTAATAACAAGGAAAAGACAAAAACTAAATAAAGTTTACTCTCCTATATATGTTTGATAGTGGTTTTTTTTGTATGTAGCCTTATACTTACATATAAATATAAATGAATCTGGTAAAACCATATAGGAAATTTAACTTTCCTTTTTAATTTTGTTGAAACTTACAATTATTTATGTTACCTATAACTGTCCATTATAAGACCAGAAGCAGTTCATTATTAAACAAATAACGGACTGTTACCGCTTAACAATGGACAGCTACATGATAATATCTTGCTACGTGCTACATCAACAAAGGATGACGTCACAACTGTGTTTTAAGAATTCCTGTACCACTGCCAAAAACTTAAAGTGCGCATTTGAAATGTTTTTTTTCCCGGCAAGATTGTAGCTTTGATAAATCATTTTTGAAAAGAAACCATACCTTGCGGGAGTTTTATAAAACAAATATAATAAAGATGAAATAAACAAAATATAATCAACAACACTGTTCTGGGTGTGAACATTCAATATAATGAGTGGCTTTGTTACAGTTATATTCGAAAGGAAATTGAGGGGAGGTTACTTCATTAATACGAAAAACTACTGTGGAGTGGGACAGGGATCATTAAAACAGATCTACAGTACATCTACCACCTTTACCCATCCCAGGTCGATGCTGCTAGTAACGTTCCCAACACTAAGTTTCATCTTCTTCTTTTTTTGATGATTTTGTGCACGGATTTTCTCAGCAAATTGGATTCCAATGAAACTTAGCATGAAAAGTGGTGGACATGCTTTGTTGTGCAAGGAACCCTTTTCTTGGCAAATTTCATATCCAAGATGGCCACGATTGCCTTTGATTGTTTGAAATTTGGATATTAACCTATTTTGCTCATATTTGATTTTGCAGGAGTATCAAATATTAGCAAACACGGCAAGCATCATTGACAACTGCGTGGGGTCCTTTTGGGGATTTTATGTAATTCATAATTATCACTTGTGTTTATGTAATATGGGGCATAGTAATACCGGTATACATCGATCACTGTAAAACCGGCAATCGAGAACACGGTTCCGGTTTTGGCTGAGTGTGACAATCGGGGACAGGGAAAAAATATGTAATAGAAACTTGTATTAGAAATAATTCTAAACTTATTTTCTGATAACTTGACTTACTTGACTCGATTCCTTCTCTCCGAGTTGAAATAAGGTCATGAACAAGTCCTCTCCATGTGTTCCTGTCCTGGGCTGATCTTGTTGCCTCTGTCCATGACCCGAAACCGTGATTTTTCATGTCTCTTTCACTGGTTCTCATCCATGTTTCTTTAGGCCTTCCCCTCTTTCTTTTTTCCTTCTGGTGCTCAGCCGAGTGCGATGCGTGGTTGTGTGCTTGTTTTAATCCGCAGAACATGTCCTAACCATTGCCAGCGGCGTTTCATTCATAAGGTGCTGATTTTATCTACCCCCTTCTGTTTCTCTCACTGTTGATGTTCAGAATCTTTCTGAGGCACTTAACAATTGATTTGAAAAGCATTATGTTCGTTTTCCTGTGTATTTGGTTGCTTCTCCAGATCTTGTTGGGTTTGTGGAATACTAACCTTACATTCTCCTTCTGATATCTTCGTTTGTGCCTCATGTATAACTGACTGTTGTTCCCAAGTATACACATTTGTTAACGTCTTTTATGTCGTTTCCATTGATGGCGATTTCCTGGCTGTTACTAGTTTATTATTTTTAGTTTTAGGCTGGTTTAAGCCTGTTTTTGTAGCGTAGTAAATTATCTTTATCATCTGTTCTTTTGTTGCTGGATAATAGAGCGATGTCATCTACAAAATCCAGATCTTCTAACTTTGTTGGAATTTGCCATACTATGCCCGTGTTGTTACTACAATGTAGCTGTTTTTTTTCTCATTATCAAGTCTATTATGAGGAGGAACAAAAAACCTGACATGTTGCTTTATACTAGATTTCACACCAAACCATATTGCTGTAACTTTTCCATCTATTACTGCATATTTACTGTCTTAATACATTATTTTCACCATTTGAATAATTTCTTTTTCAATTCTATAGCTTCTCGTGATATTCCATAAAGTGTCATGCTGTACACTGTCAAATGCCTTTTCAAAGTCAATAAATGATATATGTAGGTTTTAATTCACTTCGATTGGTTGCTCCAAAATGTTGCGGACAACGAACATTTGTTCCCTCTTCCAGCTTTGAGTCCAGCTTGTTCCTCCCTTAGCTTTATGTCTACACACAGGACAATTCTTGTTACTGTGATCGTTTCAAACTGAGAACTCCAGTTGTACTTCACCACCAAAACCTGACTCGTCTTTAAATGACCATAGCTGTTAATATGTTTTTAGTGTTTTTCATTACTGTAGTAGTCATGTCATTTTTGGCTAAATTGAAACGGACGTTCTTGGAGGTAGCATTCTTGAAAATGATAATGATACCTATTAAAAGAAGACATTTGTTATGTGCACAACCACCGTCAAAATTATCTTAATCTTTGGTGACACTTCGACACGTGAAGTTGATTTAATGCTTGATACCCTTTCGGGACAATCACTTAGATTTAAGTCAGACAGACGACACATGAATATTTCTAAATGTACACAAAATAAATTTGTTATGCTGTGAATTGTACTTAAAGTCATGTAAAATTCAGAAACATCTAAAGTAATTTAACTGTGCTATCCGTATTCTTAAATCTAAAAATATCCAATCTTCATTAGGGATATGGGGTTTCCCCCGAAGTGAGATCATTTTCAGTCTCTCCCAATTCATGCTCTTAGAAGAAACGGAAGAAAACTGATTCCGCAGAGGGCCACACATTAGTCACCCTTTACGATACACATGCAGTTAGATACAGCATATCTGCTCTTGGTTTCTTCTCAATACTAACTAGAAGACAAGGATGAAACCAACCCCGATTTTACAGGGTACCCATTAGTCGCCTCTTCCGTTCACGCAGTGGGATAAAGCAGGCCTATTCAACCTACCTAGGTTGAGTTGTAACAGAAAGAGACTTCTACTCTCTCTGATTATTGCCATCATTACGACAGTCATCTGCAGCACAATAATGCATTGACACATTACGTCCCTCAGTTGTCACAAACGATATACATGAATTACCAAGAGTTAACGAACACAAACGGTATAATTTGACCTGTATATCATTATTAAGAGGAACATAAACAATACATAGTAAAGAAACAATGCGTAATCGATTTATATTTTTTAATAGTTCATACATTTTCTTCACAAATAAATATATATTTCAAATCTGTTCAACATTTTATGTATAACACATATCAAAAATAGAAATATTAATTCACATAGAATGACAAACAGGCTCAAATGTTCAAAAGAAAGTTTTGACTGTTACAAGAAAATGCATTTTAATATTCGACCTATCAATTTTTTTTAAATAGGCTCCGCATTCCTTTGGTGTTTTTTCTTGTGGTACTCGTGCTGAATGAAAAGCAAATTGATATCTCCGGGAAAAGATACGGAGATATAAGTTTGCCAAACTTAATGTCAGCGAAATCTTAGAGATCTAAAGTATATGGCACATCTGTGATATACTACTGTGAAAAATACTTTTTACGTCAGCCTTCTCCATTTTTAAGAAAGGATAAATAAAACATTCAGAGAAGACAGAAATTCACAAAATAGTATGCTAAAAATGAGTTACAAAAAAGCAGGACAGACATACTTGATAATATGATTTAACGCAGATTGTGGACAATACCTTACCATGACAAAAATAGACTTGGATTTCCATTTCCAGCACCGTAATAAATAAATTTATATTCCCTCTGTAAAGTGCTAAGATAAAGCTACCAATCAATATTATTTTATAATCAGCAAGAATCATAACCGGTGATTTTTTTCCAAATCGAAACTGTTCGGTTTTTCCATCTTACTGTTGGAGTAATCGGGGAGCACTCATAATGTGAGGTCAGTGGTAATGTTTTGGCAGAAATTCATTAAACTTTTCAGTCATACAGTCAGAAAACCTTCAATTACCAATGCATCTATAATAAGTACATATATATTCATTATACATAATGGATATGGTAAACCGTGTACTAATATTTGCTTGATTGACAAATTTGCCGTTATTACGGAGGAAGATAAAAGGCGACAATTAAACTACAGCGAATATTTCCCGGTATACAGCAGTACAAACATATTAACACATTATAATTACTTTTACTAAAACAGTAACTTATAAATGTATAATTACATCTAAAATGATTACACAAGAATATTTTGTTCGTAAGAAATATATTTAATCCCCTCACATGAACGTTCTTCTCTTGTTCTGCGGCGGTTTTATTGAGGCCGTTAAGATAACAATAAATCATGGTCTGCTAAGCAAACAGACGTTAAAATAAAAGATAAAAATATGTGGAAAAATCATTCATAAATCAACTTTAACGATGTGTACACAATGTAATTTGATTAAAACCAGATCTTTAAGGAGGCTCCTTCCTTTTGCAATTAACCAGCAGAACTCGTTGACTATAGTGAAAATAAAGATATGTTTTTTTTATCAAATTGTACAAAAAATAGATACTTTTTTTTATCAAATGAACATATTTTGTATCTATATTAAACAGTGAAATCTGTCTCTTAGAATATAATAATATCAGTCGAATGAAAACTACCGTATAAGACCTGTGTATTCCAGCATCATGTTCAATCTGACCGACATGTAGTGTTGGATAAGGTAGGATATATGGTACTCAATTATCTAAAATACACGAACAGTCAACGACTTCTTATAACGACACTTCTGAAGGTTAAAAGTTTAAATAAATCTTTTCACTTAAACTTTTATACAGCTTCATACAATGCTGTAGTCAATACATTACGGAAATATAATATTATCGTGTTCATTATAAATTATCACACTGTGTCGGAGAACGATGTTCTCATCGCTAGTTCATGGATAAGGCCAAACATATCTGTTAATGTACCCCGATCGACCCTAGTGCTTACCTCCAACCCTAACAGTGTTTCTCACCCGAACGCACCCAATCCAGTGGGATAAGTTGTTCACCGGAGGCAAACAAATTATTGGACAAATAAACAAGGCACTTATGTATATACCATTTCTACTTCATAAGCAGGTATCGAAACCAAATCTAAACCTTAAAATATGTTTGGTGATTTTTGCAATTTCTTAAATTAGCCTCTTCTAAACTCCAATCCAACCCACTCGAAAAAAGGGTGAGGGGATGATAGAAAAATAAATCCCGACCTACCTACCCTTTCTCAGTTATGTTACCCCTACCCTAATTTTCCCTGTTATAACCATAAACATAATATTTCTTGGGACCTTAAATTAAGAGGCCACTACACGAGATAGCGATGAGAAAATTGTTCTTGACAAATCATGAAACTAAAACCTTGTGACAAACTGTTTATCACATGTATACTACTCCCTTATATATTTTACAATATCCAATATAAACCAACACAAGATTTGCCTGGAGGAATATCACAAATTATAAAACTTTTGAGAACAAAATGATTAAATATAATTTTTTTGATCCGGTTCACGGTGTCACCTGAAGCAAGGAGACATTCTATTTAAAGAAAACAGACTTTCCGAAACGGGAAATTTACCCTCATGTTGTTTTGAATCTGTAGTACACTAAAATTTAATGTGTAGATGAAATATCTATGTAACTGCTTTGAACAGTGAATACAAATAATTAATAACACTAAAACTACAACAAAGAACAAAAAAACCATACAAGTTCAGATTACATAAATTGTCGCCAATTCTCCATTCATATATTACGATTTGTCAGGCAAATATATCATGAACCCCATTTGAAAATAAACATCCCCCAATTTTCTCTCTTTCCTTCTCGTTCTGTATCTACAAAAGTCACATAATATCTGAATGCAAACTCTCTCTCTATTAACACATTGTGCATTCTTTTTGATATCCTGTGAAATCACTAATTTCCGTGGATTGTTTTTAATTTCATGGATTTCGTGGAGAGTCTTCAATTACGAATTCATAGGTCCACGAACAGAAATTACAAGTTTGATATGAAGGGATTTTTCTGTTTGGGTGGAAACTCGTAATTCACGAATTCATGTACCCAAGAAATGGAGTTTTGTCGGGAAACCATGATATTTGCGCCCCACGAAATATTTGATTTCACAGTCTTTAGCCAATAAGTTCAATTAGTGATAATTATTGTTTTTTTTAAAATGGAAACCTTTTGATTCGTTCACTATTCGGTAGATTGCGACAAATCTCGTTCTACGAATTGGCAACCTCCAGTGACCCGTGCCAGCATCTCAAACTCACCGGAAGTCATGTTCTCTGTGTTAAGTTGGTCTGTTGTCCCTAGAGTTATGTCCTGTGCTCCTACAAATGAAATAAAAGACTTTATATAAATAATGATATATTGAATGTCATCACATCATTTTTTAAAACCATTCACATAACTGTCTCCAGTTTTTCCTGTCTGTGGAAGGGTTTATCTGTTTTCTATAGTGTAGGGTTTCTCTGTCACCCCCTAGGGTATGGTTTTTCTGTCACCTCTAGGGTATGATTTCTCTGTCAACTCTAGGGTATGATTTCTCTGTCAACTCTAGGGTATGATTTCTCTGTCACCCCTAGGGTATGTTTTTTCTGTCACCTCTAGGGTATGATTTCTCGGTCAACTCTAGGGTATGATTTCTCTGTCACCTCTAGGGTATGTTTTTTCTGTCACCCTCTAGGGTGTGATTTCTCTGTCACCTTTAGGGTATGATCTCTGTAGGGTTCTGTATCACCTAGTTTCTCTGTCACCCTCTAGGGTATGGTTTCTCTGTCACCCCTAGTGTATGATTTATCTGTCACCTCTAGGGTATGATTTCTGTGTCACCCTCTAGGGTATGATTTCTCTGTCTCCTCAAGGGTATGCTTTTCTATCACCCCCAAATTAAGTTTCTCTGTCACCCTCTAGGGTATGATTTCTCTTTCACCTCTAGGGTATGATTTCTCTGTCATCTCTAGGGTATGATTTCTGTGTCAGCTCTAGGGTATGATTTCTCGGTCACCTCTAGGGTATGGTTTCTCTGTCACACCTAGATTACGATTCCTCTGTAACCCTTGTCTCTGTCACAATAACATGCAACACTGCTATTTCAATGCAATTTGTTGTCAATGACATTTCCAAACAATTCTTCTGGAGTAGAACTGAAACAACATCTGCATTAAGGTTCAATATCATGAAATAATTTCCAAGAAAGAGTAGTCTACAAGAGTGTAAAACATAGTTTCGGTTCACCAACAATAAAAAGGAAATTTAAACAGATGAGGTTTCAATACTACTAACTACGTAGCAGCTTTGGTTGTAACAGAAAGCGCATTCCCCCACGGCTAACATGAAAATGGAAAACAATCGATTTGAAGTTAATTAATTTTATCATTTTGACTTTATGCTGGCATATAATGGCTGAAAACATAAAAAACTACTTACAGAAGTTGTCGTTGTAACGTGGTTTGTTTAATCCTCATCATGTGCGCGGCCTCGTTTTCTTCGGGCTGAGAAATATAAAAATGCATCCATACAGTCTTGGTTAGGCAAGAATATCTCTCTTTACTATCGATACTTAACTATATCATGGGAAGTTTTTGCTAAGTTATTATTTTTGAAGAAAATATATTCTGTCGCACCAGTATTGGTCAATGGCTGTCTTCTCAAATTTTAGTACTTGCATGAACACTGAAAAAATCCAGATTCAATCCCCATAATTCCAAATCAGTTTCAAATGGAAGGAAAACAGAAAAATATCATTTGAATTACGAACTTTCTCGTTCATTCACAAATTTAATGTAGTACTATGACGAAACATTGCAATGTCATTTTGGGGATCTCGAAACAAATTCACGTGAACATTTCCCACAACCGCTTTGTCCGGCTAGAGCGGCCTTGTTGAAAAAATCATTGAAGAATCAGTGGAGTAATTTGCGAATGAGCTATAATTTAGCTAAGGCGATTCTACATAGACATTTTACAACCGTGCACGGTGAAGTCGAGTGCTGATTTTTGTTTCATGCATTATTCATGGTAAAAAAGATGATGAAAGAACTTTAATTGGTATGTCATGGGATGAACATTATGTGTCGAAATTCCAAGCCCGCATTCCTTGGGGTTCGGTTGTTTGTAGTCCCGGTCTCGCTATGTGCGGCGTAAGTAGGCCTAACGTCACTGTACCTTAATCGGGACACTTTTAGATAAATATCAATGCTCTTTATACCATACTATCAGTTTCGATTTTTTTTGTTCACTATTTCATAAAAAGATAATATCCACTTTTCGTTTCTATTACAAGTTGATGTTTTGGGCGCATGATTATATAAATACACGCGAAATACTTTCAGGGTTACGTATAGGTCCATGAACCGGCGTAACAGTTCCCTGAAAGGGACACTTCGGTATTTTGGCGAATATTTGGGGATAAACAATCAATATCGGCAGAAAAATTTGCATAGTTGATATATTTTAGAGTCAACGAGGGTTATGATTAAATTATCTCTCCAAACTAGCACTAGGTTTGATTAAAGAGACTTTTGGAAATGATATCCAAAAAAAAGCGTCGCACGGCACGTAAATAAGAAAAGTAATGTTTTGATAATTATTCTTACCTTTAAAATACCCATGTAACGATAATCAGCAGCCAATAAAGATTATGTACAGTTAAATTGTCACAAAAGTATAAATGAATGAAAAATGTTTACATAAAAGTACTTCTTTGCATTGCATGACAGTTTCTTGGGCCGTTTTCCCACAAGTGTTCCGTTTTGGGTACTGTCTCGATTTGGTTACAGTGACATGAGTGTTCGTCATGTTCGTTGAAATCCATGGATAGTATAGTATAATTGTAAGTAAATTCACCTCAGTTGATACTTTCTAATATTGGAAACATACATATTAATTACTTATATAGTCTATATTTCGATCACTGTTGCGGACCAATATGTGACATCGAAATAATGTCAGTTTGAGCTTTGTCGAATTGATATCGTCGGTTCGTCAGTCGACAGAACGTGTCACTGTTGTGAATATGGTCAACTGTAATATGAAATGATTTATTTGTAAAACTGCCAATATTTAAGATAAACAATGAGACAAATAAAAAAAAATAAAAAAATAAACAGTAGATCTTGCATTTTGTTCAAGGCGAGTTTAGTTTAGGCAATGGGAGGCAACTCGAAAGACAATACAATTGCTTACTGGCAAAATGGTGATTTTGAAAACCTTAAAAGTAGTCCTATGGAAAAAACCAGTTGTTCATACTAATATCAACAGCTGTTTTTATGGGTCACATTTNTAATATGTGACATTGAAATAATATCAGTTTGAGCTTGTCAAATTGATATCGTCGGTTCGTCAGACGACAGAACGTGTCACTGTTGTGAATATGGTCAATTGTAGCTTGAAATGATTTATTTGTAAAACTGCCAATACTTAAGATAAACAATTAGACAAAGAAACAATAATAAAAAAAACAGTAAATCTTGCATTTTGTTCAAGGCGAGTTTAGTTTAGGCAATGGGAGGCAACTCGAAAGACAATAAAATTGCTAACTTACAAAATGGTGATTTTGAAAATTTGAGATCCAGACCCATGGAAAAAACAGTTGTTCATACTAATATAAACAGCTGTTTTTATGGGTCACATTTACTACTTTTAACCAATCACAGAACCTGTAACATTAATGTAAATTAGACATTTCATTTATATGACACATGAATTCGTGCTTAATTTAACATCATCGCCTGCTTTGTGACGTCATACTTGACACTCACGCGTTTCATGAAAATCGTTTCTGTAGAATGGCAGGTTTTCAATTGAAGCCGGCATGAATTTCCGAGAATCGCTGAGATCCAGACCGTTATTGTCGTAAAACGCTGGCTGATGGCTCCAACTGGGCACGTTCGCATGGAAACGCGTCGGCATAAAAGTCGGTGTCCCGGGCCTGAAAAAGTCAACATATAGATATAACGATGCAAAGCATAACAATCACATACATAAACAGTAGAATACGATAGAATTGTGTAGATTTGTTCTCCTAAAAATAGTCCTAATCTTCCATACTCTGCGAATCTCGCAGTTGACCGTTTCGATTGCTTGACAAGTGATGAATACTAGAAGTTCTGTGGACCCGAGATTTGGCAGCTATTTTGATTAATTAATAAAGCATATTAACTTACTATGGAGGTGTTCGAAATCATCGATCGATAATTATAAGGCACCAATCACGGGGTCAGGTGCATAGGTAATTCGATTTTCAACTTCATCGCTATAATATTTGCAGCTAATTGGATATTCAAAATGACCGTCAATGACGTCATCAAACAAAGATGCAGGTGTTCAAGTACTTCAATGAATGTAATTATTTGCAACTCTTATATCTAATGGCAGTAAAGAAGGGAAATTAACCAGCGTCGAAACAAAACAATAAGCTTAATTATCTTTCATTTTGATGCAATATACTATAAGCAGTGACATTGTCCAAGAAGTGTCAAAATGTTGCTGGCTAGATAACTATGGATGACGATGTCTAATTCACCGATTAGAACAACACCACCACCAGGATAGTTCAGTTAATATACATAATGTATTTACGAAATACTTATATATCGCCTTTTCGATATAAAAGTATGTGTTTTATTTGATTTAAACATATTTCATTGTCTTAAAATAGCGATGGGATTCGGCACAAGTTATTCAACTTATAGAAATCCATTTCCTGTGTTTTATTTGAGGTGGTGATACCTCAATGTATTTTTCGTTGTTTGATGTCGTCTGCTTCGACTTCTCATGCACATCCATATCAAAACTATAATGACGAGGAGAAGGACGGCAGTCACACCAAATCCGATACCCACAAGGACACCCAAATCGTCTGTGGAAAAAATAACGATGGAGATTCGAAGTGTCACTAAAACCATTATTTGTATGCAAAACAATAAAATTAAAAAAAACTATGAACTTAAGTCAAAATATGAAAAAGGTAAGATTTACACAGAGACCGTGGGGAATGCACAAGGGTAAGCGTCTTCTGCCTTATCGACAATCCCCGCCTGTAAATTCTACGTCAAACATAAGTAATGTTACGTCTTCATAACGAGAACCGGGGTATTGGTACCGAACAACAATGCACATATGTATAAGCATGATCAAAAAAATTCACCTTCATATCACATAAAGAAATATCATATTTCCCGATGAAATCATGATTATTGCGACAATAAAGCTTGCGAATAGTCCTTATCAATCTGCATCTTTGCAAACCGGTTTTGTATAACTTTGTCCATCTTGCACTTACATCGCCCATTTGCATATTCAAATTGTCTTCTCTTCACCCTTTCCATTCGAAAAAAACCTTAAAGACGGAATTGTTCATTTTACGGACTAGCCTAAAAAGTTTTAGAGAAAAAGCGTCGCCTTGTTCAAATAATCCTCTTTCCACTTCATTAACTCATTCACCCCAGAAGACACATTTAAACTCTTCCAATTCAAATAATGGAATAGTTCATTATGAAATTGCAGGGTGGAATGGGTTAAAAATATTATTTACACGAATTCCAGTAGGAAATATATAATGATGAATGATTAGGTGGCCGTAGGAATATAAATATATTAGCATTGCCGTACTTTACTTTATCATAATACCAAATATAACAGTTATCATTTTACAAGGAAAAGCACAAATATATTGATATTAAAAACAATCTTACCTGAAGGTTGCTGGATTGTTCTGAAAAATAGAAATAAATAGAGAAGATTTAGGAAATACATATCAGTAGTAAATGTGGCTTTAAATGTGAAGCAATTAAAAATAACTTACGAAATACACGTTTAATGTTGTTTTGTGCAATATTCGATTGTCGATTCGGATACGCTGTTAGCGTATGTACAATAGTTGCTATAAATGTACCGAAATGACTCGATTCAGCTACGCTTTGTTTGATGGTCATAGATGTGCAAGAGTCTTTGAGCCCCCTCATCTCGATTTAGAACTGGTCCCCTCCGGCGTATCCATTATCCATACTTACCAACATGAAGAAAATATTTAGAAATATCCGAACAAAGTACGGACAAGTTATTGTCAAAGATGTTTAGAAATTAGAGGGCATAGAAAAGAAATTAGCGAAACATAGAAATCACCTTATATTAACGCTGAGTAGAGACTTGCATACAACACCTTCAAGTCTGAATATTAGGGCCCAGTTAATAAATAAATGCTAGGAATATCATCAAGAAAGCACATACAGATCTAGTGAAAGAGAGAAAACGGGTTGTACACAATGAAATAGACGCATACATGCTTGAGGTAACAGTACTCGTCGAAAACTAACCCAGCGCTTATCGAGTGACACTGTAGGGGATATGAACAAACACATGAAGCGTAAAGGTGAACGAGCGTTCGACACGACCAAACAACGCCACTTGACTAAATTAAACCGTCTTGTAGATAAATCATCATAACACTAATACAGATGCAGCTCTGAATGAACGGTTCTATGCTAAAGAAATGGGTAGTCAACATCTCCAATTAGGAGCTCACCAATAGCGAGAAAACGTAACTCGCTAAGGGTATGCACTATGCCATCGTACCAGATAAAATCCCGGTTGATGATTTTGTTAAAGCCACGAAACAAGCATATAAGAAGCTAAGCTATGCTGAGGCTGATCAACTGAAATCCAAAGTAACGGGTGTTTTGAATTCCACAAAATTACCAACAAGTAATATGACGAACGAAGAAGGGGTCGCACTCCAAAAATTAGGCAGAGACAAATCCATTACGGTATTACCAGCTGACAAGGGGAAGGCAACTTTTGTCATGGACACCGACGATTATGATGCCAATGTAACGACAATGCTTCAGGACAACAAAACATATGAATATCTGCTGATCAACTAAACTCAAAAGTTTAAAAGGCGTCTCATACATGTAGCTATCCTATCAAATTAAAGAGAGCAAGATTACCGAAAGCCAATACAGATATCTGTATCCTACAGCAGAGAATACTCCTAGAGTGTACTCTTTACCCAAGTCCACAAGCAGGGGAACACATTGAGACCTATTGTGGTCTACACAGGGTCCATTGGTTACAATGTTTCAAGGTCATCAGCAGATATTCTTGGACCGCTAGTTGCTAAATCGGAACACTAAGTCAAGAACTCGAAACATCTAACGGAAGCTATATCTACCATCATGATTCAGGAAGACGAATAATTCATTTCACATGATGTTGTCTCTCACTTTACCAACATACCCATTCACGATGCACTTAGAATCATTCGGAAACGCTTGGAATTAGACCGATCCTGGCCTAAGAACACAAACCTTCAGATTCAGGACATCATGGATTTGTTGGAATTTGTGCTGACAACAACATATTTTTGTTTCCGAAACAACATCTATCAGCAACGCTTCGTCACTGCTATGGGAAGTCCAGTGTCTCCAACATTATCTACTACACGTCTTTCATTCAAAGTGATACAAACATAAAGAGTAATATTCGAGCATATACGAATTACTTGGCACATATACGGAAAGGTTTCCCTTGATTCGATCGTTAAGAGTTCAAGCAAAACCATCAATAATGCCAAAACTCACAAACAGGTGGCGCTGCCTCCAACCACCTCACAGGTTTTCCCGTCACCACATCCGGTCGTTGACGTCGAGGCAAACACGTCACAGGGGTTAGAGTTCACTGTTATCGGAACTGCAAAACGAAGATGACAGATGTTTAGGTGAATTCATTAAGCAATACAATACAATCCAATGGAAAACAAGCAATATACAAATATCCTATGCTATAGTACTTTTTCGTAACTGGAAATCTGGAATCGATGAGTAATTTGTTTATTAAAGGTAATCATACTTAATACCATCTATTGTGAAATAAAGATTGATGTAATTACACGAACAAAATGTTTCAAGGACCGAATGACGTCAAAAACACGATGAAGAAACTTGAACTCACCTCGGCGGAACCTATCCACTACTGAGGTAATGCCTTACTAACAGTGTTATCCAGTAATCGTATATCGGCACAGTAACCAATCTGTGCCAAGGGTTAGCAACTCTTATCTAGAGAGTATTTTTTGTTGTCTTATCTTCAAGACGAAAGGGGTGAATTCTTAAATAATTAAAGGTCTGAAGCTGAACTCTTTCGCGACTATAACTCGTAGTACCCATACCTTAAGAATCTATCTTAGGACATTTTACCTTGTGTGCCCTCGTTGTCCTCCAGAGTAATGGCGGAAGTTTGGGCGGATTGGTTGTTATAAGTGAGTGTGTTGCCGGCAGCCAGCCCAACAAGCGCGTTGGTGATCCCCATATTCGCTTCCGTTGTGTTTGACGTAACTATCGTATGCCCAACAACCAGACTCCCGCGTCTGAAATAAAATAAAATGGTATTCTATACTCTCATGCAAGGAGGCAGAATGCTAGAGGGAGGAAGGGACAGGACGGAGGGAAGGAATGAGGAGGAGGAGACATGACGAAGAGATACAATAAGGAAGAGGAAGTGGTTCAGAAGCAGCAGTAGCAGCAGCAACAACAATAAGTGAACTTACCTCAAAAGGATGATGAAGAAATCTATAAATCCATTGACTCCCCGGTACACAATAAAAAGCTAAAATGTCAAAAAAGAAAAACAAAATAACTTTAGCCACAAAGGTAATTGAAGACCAATATGTCCATATTGCTATACTTAAACATGTTTTCTACATGAAATATTGAAAGTAAGAAAAACAAAGCGAAGGAGGCTCACATAGATATAAACCCACCCCCGCTTCGCCCATGATCTTTGACCCTTTAACCTTGATCGATCATCATCAAACCCTGATCAGGCGTAGAAATCAATGTTTCCATATTATGGCGTAAAAATGTTAAATTTCTTGAGGAATTGGTGAGATATCTTGTAAATAAGTCTTTTTATTTGCTAAAATTATGATCTTTGACTTTTAAACCTTTACCAATGACCATCAAAATTTTATCAGATTTGGGAATTGATATTTATATACTTTGGTGTAAATTAGGGGATAGTACGTTGTTTTGAGTGGCTATACTGGCGATTAGAACATGAAATTTGGGTTTGACCTCGAGACCGATAGGTCGAGAGTTTAAACCAATTTTCATGTTCTAATTGCCAGTATAGACACGAAAAACAACGTACTATCCCCATTCTAACACACCTTAACAAATATACTACGCTAATATGTTTAGAAACATTGTATTTCCTTGTACGAAAGTACTTTGTGAGCCGAACTGGCGACGTGTCATTCTGCAGCGGACTGACCAATCGGAAAGAAGCTTTCAAAAGTCGGTCATTTAGCCCCGCCCATACTGGCGAGAGCTCGATATGTATGTTGACGAGGCGGAATATTTGGATTGTTCGTGAACGTCCTTATTACCAAAGTTTACACGACACATTCGGTTTCCTATTGAACAAGTTCATACATGTACATGTCAGTATGCCTACCAATCTGTGCTTATCGACAAAATCGGTGATTATTTGTATAGATTTGTGAAGAGTTTTGTGTGAATGCATACGACACATGTGAAATGTTTGATTTGATTTCGAATCTAAATAGATGCCTTCACACGGATGGAACGAACGTTTTAGTAATAAATGGAGGTAAGAGCAAGGAATGTGTTACTTTTACTTTTAATTCATTCAACAAATGCATTTAATCGGTCGTTTCTGTTCTGTTGCCTACTAGCCTGTATCGGCGGGATTTCGCTATGAGGCGAGCTTGACGCCATATTGTTTTGGTTAGAAACGGGGCGTGGCTTAAGCGCGATGGGAGGTTCTTAACACGATTGATCATGTCTCTATCGCAGATTAGAACATGGTCCGTATCCAATCAAAACACGCATTGCAAACGAATCGTGTTAGAATATAAATTAGATATGTTAAAGGATTCATGAGACGGTTTGTACCCAACCTTTTCACTACGGACGAATGCATCATGACATACCGTATAGCAGGCTATTTCTACGATGATGACATGTTCGCGATTTCACGGGTCAGTAACATGATCGCGAAAATATGATACGCGGTATAATATGACAAACGTAAAAATGAACTGCTATAATAAACTTCATAACCGTGATGAGATCATAAAATATCGCGTACGTAAGAGTATTGATGTTTAAAAATAGGTCATATCACACATCTAGTAGTTTTGTTGATGATTGGTTTAACAAAACACCCTAACTTGTTGTTACTCAATATGCCTAATTTGACTTTTTATATACCCAATGTCCCTTCTCTGTGCTGTTGTTACTGAATATGCCTAATTTGACTTTTTATAAACCCCATGTCCCGTCTCTGTGATGTTGTTACTCAATATGGCTCATTTGACTTTGTATATACCCCATGTCCCGTCTCTGTGATGTTGTTACTCAATATGGCTCATTTGACTTTGTATATACCCCATGTCCCGTCTCTGTGATGTTGTTACTCAATATGCCTCATTTGACTTTGTATATACCCCATGTCCCGTCTCTGTGCTGTTGTTACTCAATATGCCTAATTTGACCTTTTAGATAGCCCATATACCGTATCTGTGCTGTTGTTACTCAATATGCCTAATTCGACTATGTGTATAGCCCATGTCCCGTCTCTGTGCTGTTGTTACTCAATATGACTCATTTGACTTTGTATATACCCCATGTCCCGTCTCTGTGCTGTTGTTACTCAATATGCCTAATTTGACTTTGTATATACCCCATGTCCCGTCTCCGTGCTGTTGTTACTCAAATGCCTAATTGGACTTGTTATATAGTCCATGTCCCGTCTCAGTGCTGTTGTTACTCAATATGGCTAATTTGACATTTTAGATAGCCCATATACCGTATATGTGCTGTTGTTACTCAATATGCCTAATTCGACTTTGTGTATAGCCCATGTCCCGTGTCTGTGCTGTTGTTACTCAATATGCCTAATTTGACATTTTAGAAAGCCCATATACCGTATATGTGCTGTTGTTACTCAATATTCCTAATTTGACCTTTTAGATAGCCCATGTCCCGTCTCTGTGTTGATGTTACTCAATATGCCTAATTTGACTTTTTATAAAGCCCATGTCCAGTCTTTGTGCTGTTGTTACTCAATATGCTCAATTTGACTTTGTATATACCCTAAGTCCCGTCTCTGTGCTGCTGTTATTCAATATGCCTAATTTGACTTTTTATATACCCCATGTCTCTTCTCTGTGCTGTTGTTACTCAATATGCCTAATTTGAATTTTTATATACCCTATGTCCCGTCTCTGTGCTGCTGTTACTCAATACGCCTAATTTGACTTTTTATATAGCCCATGTCCCGTCTCTGTGCTGTTGTTACTCAATATGCCTAATTTGAATTTTTATATACCCTATGTCCCGTCTCTGTGCTGCTGTTACTCAATATGCCTAATTTGACCTTTGATATAGCCTATGTCACGTCTTTGTGCTGTTGTTACTCAGTATGCCTAATTTGACTTTTTGTAAAGCCCATGTCCAGTCTTTGTGCTGTTGTTACTCAATAAGCCCAATTTGACTTTGTATATACCCTAAGTCCCGTCTCTGTGCTGCTG
>NW_018405248.1:70832-71125 GCF_002113885.1 Mizuhopecten yessoensis
CTTATATAACCCATGTACCGTTTCTGTGCTGTTGTTACTCAATATGCCTAATTTGACCTTTTAGATAGCCCATGTCCCGTATCTGTGCTGTTGTTACTCATTATGCCTAATTCGACTTTGTGTATAGCCCATGTCCCGTCTCTTTGCTGTTGTTACTCAATATGCCTAATTTGACTTTTTATATACCCCATGTCCCGTCTCTATGCTGTTGTTACTCATTATGCCTATTTTGACTTCTTATATAACCAATGTCCCGTTTCTGTGCTGTTGTTACTCAATATGCCTAATTTGAC
>NW_018405248.1:73231-73428 GCF_002113885.1 Mizuhopecten yessoensis
TTCCGTGCTGTTGTTACTCAATTTGCCTAATTTTACTTTTTATATTGCGCATTTCCCGTCTCTGTGCTGGTGTTACTCAATATGCCTAATTCGACTTTTTATATTGCGCATGTTCCGTCTCTGTGCTGTTGTTACTCAATATGCCAAATTTCACTTTTTATATTGCGCATGTTCCGTCTCTGTGCTGTTGTTACTCA
>NW_018405249.1:0-163 GCF_002113885.1 Mizuhopecten yessoensis
TATGATAGGGTGTGAGTACGCACCACCCTTACACTAGGAACAGTATCAGTGTATCTTATGTATGACAAGTTGTGAGTATCATCTTAACACTAGGACAGGGTGTAAGTATCATCCTAATACTAGGACAGGGTGTGAGTACCACCCTAACACTAGGACAGGGTGT
>NW_018405249.1:1520-3461 GCF_002113885.1 Mizuhopecten yessoensis
CTGTTTATCATGTATGTGTGAGTTGTGCTATGATTATTTGGCAGGGATGGTATACAGGTGTATTATCCATGTATGCATTGTGCATGCCTTAACACTTTTGACAGTGATAGTACTGGTGGTATATATACTGTTATTCTTATAGTCAGTCAAACTGACATGTTTTGTAAAATCAATATCATGTATAAAAGAAGGAGAAAAAACACTATTTAAGTTAGGTAAGGTTGAGTTAACATGATTTTCAGGCCTAGGCCTGTCAATGTTTATCTGTAATGAATCAGGTCTGTGGAAATTGTCATCACTACATGTAACAAGAAATACAGTTTTGTGTACCTGGCCGGCTTGTTTGATGTTTACCTGCAGGCAGACTGTAGGGTTAGCCATTGTAGGTCAGGTAAGTAACTATATTTAGGACATCCCAGACATGTCACCATTATACCGGTGCCCTATGTCCTGGTGCCCACTTTCTAATTTGACATGTTAACAAACAATTTTCCTTGTCTGCTGCCATCATGTTTGATTTGTTCAAGACCCAGTGTTTTGCTGGTCTCAGATTGAACTATTCATCAATCTATTTCATTTATCCACGTCAAATACTAATTTTGTCTCTATTTGATTTTCCTTAATTGACGATCGAAGAACAAATATTCAGCATCATGGGTGTTTCATTCAGCATTGGTTGTACATGTATTAAAAAACCCTGGAGTAACAAGATCTCGTTATTGTATTGCATATTAATTTGATATTGTAGAAGACACGAAGCCAGATAAGCTTGGATTGGATTTCCGTAATTAGCAATCAGAGAGTTCAAGTACACTCATTTCTGTCTATACTTCTGTTTCTTTCTGTAACTTCATTCTTTGATTAGTTTCAGTAAATATTTAACCTGGAGTGTTTGGGGTCTTGAGAAAACCTGAGTAGTCGGTTTAAACCTCTGACATATATGTGAATACAAACAAAGAAAATAAACTGTCTCTGCCACCGGGAGTTTGTTGTCGCCCACAACAGTAAATATACTGTACCTCGGTAATATATAAATCGTGAAATGGCTGGAGAACTACTGGTAGTTCTACTTATTTTCTTCATATCTCTGTATACTAAACAGTTAGATAAACTGTACACACATAATGACTGAAATGTAGGTTGTGTTATCAGCTGGTTGCTTAACAGATGTGACCAAAAAATAAAGAAGTTTATATGACAACCTTGCTTGACACTCATGATCAGGGTTTGTGTTTTTTAAAGCGGTACTCTACCAAGTTAATGACCACTCTAATTTTTGCTAGTGTTTGTGAGAGTAGTATACCATATCAAACGACTGACCACTCTTTATACCTTTGAGCATTTTTCTTTTTTTTTAATTGGGTACTTGATCAAAAAGCTGACCACCATGACGACTATTGTTTGGTTTATGCTTTTGAGACTGGTACTCTATTAAATAACAACAGAACAGTCTAGGGTTGCCCTACAGAAATATTTGTAGCTTCCTGTATAGTCGAGCTTAGCAAATTTCTCAATAAAATCTCATCTCATCTCTCATCCAGACTGGTCAGTTATTTGATAAAGTACCATTTTCAAAAACAAACGCCAAACAATTTATTTCACAAGAGAAGAGAGTTAACCTTTTAGTAAGCCCTATATTCACAATTGCAAGGGAAGGGATTAACCTTTGTGAGCTGTAGTTCACTCTGAATTTGTAATAATCTTGATACAACCTTTTCCTGATTGTTCTTTACTTATTTTACATGACAAAACATGTACATCTTCTCATAAACCTACCACATTATTGTTCCTCCACTTCTAACTTTACCAATGCTTGCCCGTATTTTCTTTACATTGATACCAGGTTGATTTAGTGATATATTTTTGATGTCAGCATCCTACTTAGTTATACCGTTGTCCATTAGACAGAATTATCTGACGTTGATCCATTAGACAGAATTA
>NW_018405250.1:0-163 GCF_002113885.1 Mizuhopecten yessoensis
ACACATATGTAACAAACACATGTGTGTACACAGAAACTCATAGTGGCTTACAAACTCATAGTGACTTACACCTCTGTAACAAACACATGTGTGTATACAGAAACTCATAGTGGCTTACAAACTCATAGAGGCTTACACATATGTAACAAACACATGTGTGTAC
>NW_018405250.1:4656-4840 GCF_002113885.1 Mizuhopecten yessoensis
CATGTGTGCACACAAAAACTCATAGAGGTTTACACATATGTAACAAACAGATGTGTGAACAGAAACTCGTAGTGGCTTGCAAACTCATAGAGGCTTACGCATCTGTAACAAACACATGTGTGTACATAAATTCATAGCAGCTTACACATATGTAACAAACACATGTGTGTACACAGAAACTCAT
>NW_018405251.1:0-163 GCF_002113885.1 Mizuhopecten yessoensis
CCCACATAGTTACCGGACCAGGAGTAAACCCACATAGTAACCGGACCAGGAGTAAACCAACATAGCAACCGGAGCAGGAGTAAACCCACATAGTAACTGGAGCAGGATTAAACCCACATAGATACCAGACAATGAGAAAACCCACATAGTTGCCGGACCAGGA
>NW_018405251.1:642-1854 GCF_002113885.1 Mizuhopecten yessoensis
AACATTGTTACCGGACCAGGATTAAAAACACATAGTAACCAGACCAAGAGTAAACCCAAATAGATACCGGACCAGGAGTAAACACACAAAGAAACCAGACCAGGAGTAAATATAAATACTAACAGGACCAGGAGTAAACCAACATAGTAACAGGACCAGGAGTAATCACAAATAGTAACAGGACCAGAAATAATCCCACATATTAACAGGACCAGGAGTAAACCGACATAGTAACAGGACCAGCAGTAAACCCACATAGTTACCGGACTTGGGGTAAACCCACATAGATACCAGACTAGGAGTAAACCCACATAGTTACCGGACTAGGGGAAAACCCACATAGATACCAGACCAGGAGTAAACCCACATAGATACAAGACCAGGAGTAAACATACATACTAACCGGACCAGGAGTAAACCAACAAAGAAACCGGACCAGGAGTAAACCAACATAGTAACCGGACAAGGAGTAATCACAAATATTAACAGGGCCAGGAGAAAACCTACATAGTAACAGGACCAGGAGTAAACCTAGATAATAACAGGACCAGGAGTAAACCCACATAGTAACAGGACCAGGAGTAAACCTTCATAGTTATCGGAATAGAAGTAAACCTACATAGCAACCGGACCACGGGTAAATCAACATAGCAACAGGACCAGGAGTAAACACGCAAACTTGCCGGACCAAGAGTAAACCCACATAGTAACAGGACCAGGAGTAAATCCAAATCGTAACAGGGCCAGGAGTAAACCCATATAGATACCAGNTTACCGGACCAGGAGTAAACCCACATAGTTACCGGACCAGCAGTAAACACACAAAGTAACCAGACCAGGAGTAAACCTACATAGTTACCAGATTAGGAGTAAACATACATAGGTCCCGGACCAAGATTAAACCCAAATAGTTACCAGACCAGGAGTAAACCCACTTGGTTACAAGACCAGGAGTTAACCCACATAGTTAACGGACCAGGAGTAAACCCACATAGTTACCGGACCAGGAATAAACCCTCATAGTAACAGGACCAGGAGTCAACCAACATGGTAACCGAACCAGGAGAAACTCACATAGTTACCGGAACAGGAGAAAACCTACAAAGTTACCGGACCAGCAGTAATCCCACATAGTTACCTGACCAGGAGTAAACCCACATTGTTGCCGACCAGGATTAAAAACACATAGTAACCAGACCAGGAGTAAACCCA
>NW_018405251.1:2697-3431 GCF_002113885.1 Mizuhopecten yessoensis
AACATAGTAACCGGAGCAGGAGTAAACCCACATAGTAACTGGAGCAGGATTAAACCCACATAGATACCAGACAATGAGAAAACCCACAAAGTAACCAGACCAGGAGTAAAACTACATAGTTACCAGATTAGGAGTAAACATACATAGGTCCCGGACCAAGATTAAACCCAAATAGTTACCAGACCAGGAGTAAACCCACTTGGTTACAAGACCAGGAGTTAACCCACATAGTTAACGGACCAGGAGTAAACCCACATAGTTACCGGACCAGGAATAAACCCTCATAGTAACAGGACCAGGAGTCAACCAACATAGTAACCGAACCAGGAGAAACTCACATAGTTACCGGAACAGGAGAAAACCTACAAAGTTACCGGACCAGCAGTAATCCCACATAGATACCTGACCAGGAGTAAACCCACATTGTTGCCGACCAGGATTAAAAGCACATAGTAACCAGACCAGGAGTAAACCCAAATAGATACCGGACCAGGAGTAAACACAAAAAGTAACCAGACCAGGAGTAAACATAAATACTAACAGGACCAGGAGTAAACAAACATAGTAACCGGACCAGGAGTAATCACAAATAGTAACAGGACCAGGAGTAAACCCATATAGTAACAGGATCAGGAGTAAACCCATATAGTAACAGGACCAGGAGTAAACCCACATAGTAACAGGACCAACAGTAAACCTACATAGTTACCGGACTAGGAGTAAACCCACATAGC
>NW_018405251.1:5382-5897 GCF_002113885.1 Mizuhopecten yessoensis
CGGAGCAGGAGTAAACCCACATAGTTGCCAGACCAGGATTAAACCAACATAGTAACAGTACCAGGAGTCAACCAACATAGAAACCGAACCAGGAGAAACTCACATAGTTACCGGAACAGGAGAAAACCCACAAAGCTACCGGACCAGGAGTAAACCCNGACCAGGAGTAAACCCACATAGTAACAGGACCAGCAGTAAACCTACATAGTTACCGGGCTAGGAGTAAACCCACATAGCAACCGGACCACGGGTTAACCAACATAGCAACTGGACCAGGAGTAAACACACATACTTGCCGGACCAGGAGTAAATCCACATAGTAACAGGACGAGGAGTAAATCCACATAGTAACAGGACAAGGAGTAGATCCACATATATACCAGACCAAGAGAAAACCCACATTGTTACCGGACCAGGAGTAAACACACATAGTTACCGGACCAGGAGTAAACACACATAGTTACCGGACAAGGAGTAAACCCACATAGTTGCCGGACCAGGATTAAACCAACATA
>NW_018405252.1:0-163 GCF_002113885.1 Mizuhopecten yessoensis
GCAGGAAATTATATTATCTGTTTGACAGAGACACGTCTCAATCAGAAAATACATAGTAATGACATTACGATTGATTCACTTAAGCATTGAACTGTTTTTTTTATGGTATTTATGATAAATTTGAATGACACAGCTTTGTAAGCGAACAACGTAATGCGCGCTT
>NW_018405252.1:3276-3365 GCF_002113885.1 Mizuhopecten yessoensis
TATGCCGTACTGTGGTAACACGTCATAATGATTTTGTGTTTATTCATGGTGATTATTTTGTGTGACTAAGGGCAGTGGGCGACAGAAGC
>NW_018405252.1:4361-19234 GCF_002113885.1 Mizuhopecten yessoensis
CAATTAGGAACATTCTTGATCTACGAGTGTAGTGTTATATGGCAGAATAACTCAGAGCTGTTCCAGAACAATTCAAACATGTTTAACACGTGCATTTTGCCTGAATTTTTGCTATAAACACGCGTATCGATTGAAATATAGTCAGTCTGGTATGAAGCTTTTGTGGAACTGGCCAACACTCTTCTTCTCTCTTTGCAATAGGTATCTTTCATTATGATTTGACACTAGACATCGAAAATTACTCCCAAAATGTCATAGGTTTACACACATTTAGAATTATAGACACACGAACATCTCGATCAGTTCATAAGTACTTGTTCTTGATTTCTGTGTGTTGTGGGAGATGTCCATATAGACTTACAATTTATAACTAACCACATAAACGAAGCTATGAATGGTAGCTAATCATCTGGCACTGCATCCAATGTGGTATGCCACATTTTACAACTAGCTTCCTTCACTTATCCGTAATTAATAAACTAAATACACTTGACAGCTTAAACTCACCAACAAGCTTAATAGACACCAATGTAAACAGTCGAGGTGCACCAAAAAGCTTAATAGACACCAATGTAAACAGTCGAGGTGCACCAAAAAAGCTTCATAGACAACAATGTAAACAGCCGAGGTCCACCAAAAAGCTTCATAGACGACAATGTAAACAGCCGAGGACCACCAAAAAGCTTCATAGACAACAATGTACACAGCCGAGATCCACCAAAAAGCTTCATAAACAACAATGTAAACAGCCGAGGTGCACCAAAAAGCTTAATAGACACCAGTGTAAACAGTCGAGGTGCACCAAAAAGCTTCATAGACACCAATGTAAACAGTCGAGGTGCACCGAAAAGCTTAATAGACACCAATGTAAACAGACGAGGTGCACCAAAAAGCTTCATAGACACCAATGTAAACAGACGAGGTCCACCAAAAAGCTTCATAAACAACAATGTAAACAGCCGGGGTCCACCAAAAAGCTTCATGGACAACAATGTAAACAGCCGGGGTCCACCAAAAAGCTTCATAGACAACAATGTAAACAGCCGAGGTACACCAAAAAGCTTCATAGACAACAATGTAAACAGTCGAAGTACACCAAAAAGCTTCATAGACAACAATGTAAACAGCCGAGATCCACCAAAAAGCTTCAAAGACAACAATGTAAACAGCCGAGATCCACCAAAAAGCTTCAAAGACAACAATGTAAACAGCCGAGGTCCACCAAAAAGCTTCATAGACAACAATGTAAACCCGCCGAGGTCCACCAAAAAGCTTCATAGACAACAATGTAAACAGCCGAGGTCCACCAAAAAGCTTCAAAAACAACGATGTAAACAGACGAGGTCCACCAAAAAGCTTCATAGACAACAATGTAACCAGCCGAGGTCCACCAAAAAGCTTCAAAGACAACAGTGTAAACAGCCGAGGTCCACCAAAAAGCCTCCTAGATAACAATGTAAACAGACGAGGTGCATCAAAAAGCTTCATAGACAACAATGTAAACAGACGAGGTGCACCAAAATGCTTCAAAGACAACAATGTAAACAGCCGAGGTCCACCAAAAAGCTTCAAAGACAACAATGTAAACAGCCGAGGTCCACCAAAAAGCCTCCTAGATAACAATGTAAACAGACGAGGTGCATCAAAAAGCTTCATAGACAACAATGTAAACAGCCGAGGGCCACCAAAAAGCTTCAAAGACAACAATGTAAACAGCCGAGGTCCACCAAAAAGCTTCAAAGACAACAGTGTAAACAGCCGAGGTCCACCAAAAAGCCTCCTAGATAACAATGTAAACAGACGAGGTGCACCAAAAAGCTTCATAGACAACAATGTAAACAGACGAGGCGCACCAAAATGCTTCAAAGACAACAATGTAAACAGCCGAGGTCCACCAATAAGCTTCAAAGACAACAATGTAAACAGCCGAGGTCCACCACAAAGCTTCAAAGACAACAATGTAAACAGCCGAGGTCCACCACAAAGCTTCAAAGACAACAATGTAAACAGCCGAGGTCCACCAAAAAGCTTCATAGATAACAATGTAAACAGACGAGGTACATCAAAAAGCTTCGTACACAACAATGTAAACAGACGAGGTGTACCAAAAAGCTTCACTATCACCTACCTCAAACAGGAAATCTACCAATAACTATCAAAATAGCTGCAAAAAAGTCAAATTTACTCAAAACACGGAGACCACTTCAGAACCTAAGCATAAATTGTCAGTCCCTTAAAAATAAAAAAATAAACAGAACTATAAAAATCATTAATTCAGCTAAACCTGACATTATCTTAGGCACAGGAACTTGGTTAGACCCAAACGTTTCATCATATGTCTACTTTCCTTCAGAACTGTATAATGTTTATGGCCATGACAGACCAATAAATAAGAATTACCAAAGTCATCGTGGAGTTCTCATCGCAATAACAAAAATATTTCATAAACACTGAAATAAAAGAACTTCAAACAAACTGCGGAACAGTTTGTGCTTGAATAAACATCAAATGTTCACTAAATATTAGTATTGCCTGTTTCTACAGGCCACCATCAGACAATGGTTCAGCTCTAGAACAGCTAACTGTATCACTGACCCGCCTCAAAAAGAAATCAAACAACACAATTATCCTAGGAGGTGACCTCAACCTAGTTCACATTGCTTGGACACTCGCTGGCACAACCCCGGTCATGGTACCTGGCAAACCAAACCTAATCCAACATCATATGCTTGTAGATACGAACATCTTACACCAAACTGTAGAAATCCCAACAAGAAACGACATGATACTACACCTAAGACTTACCAACAATCCAACTTGTACGGAGTTGTTGCAGCACTCCCTCCTATAGGCTTGAGTGACCACGATATTATCTATGCCGAATTAGACATCTGGTTAAAACGGGTTAGCGAAACACCACATGAAGTTTTTAAATATAACAAAGCAAATTGGGAAAACATTAAATCAGACCTCGTAACCATTCAAACAGTTATCACAAACGCAAACTTAACATCAGATGCTAACAGTTTATTGGAAAGTTCAAAACTAAATTAACATAATGAAAACATACCAACAAAATTGCTAACTTACAAGTATAGACTACCATGGATAAACGACTGAATGAGAAAAAAATGATTAACAAGGAAAAAACATATTTTTTCAGGAGCGTTAAGATGAAAATCTCACTGCAAGCTATAAAAGGAACAAAGACACGGTTACTAGTGCTATATTGAAACAATAATCTGTGACGCACCAACGTATGAGCCAGACCTTCCACCAAACAGTCATCAAGCAATATTAAAAACGCTTTTCTAGTACATTAAATCTATTAGAACAGATTAATAGGCAAAGCTGCTCTTAACAAAGACGGAAACCTTATAACTGATACCATCGATATCAATCTGTCTTTGCTTCTGAGCTGTAGAACCAATATCAGATAAAGAGGGAAAGCCATCGGTCTCAATAGAAAACCTCACTATCACTTCACAAGGCCTTAATAGGTCGATATGAGAGAGAGAGTTGATATATATTTGTCAATGTATACATTACATTTACTTGCATCAAAACCATGTTGCAAAATGAAAGTGGGATCATCAAGTCTGTAGCGTATTAGGGTTCGTACAGTTCCACTGTCCAGTTAGCCCAATAGTTACCTGTAATTAACATCTATTGTACCACAACTGACACTGACGTGTTACCTGTCCAACCTGTAAATCATACGTGTACATAACAAACATATCCAAACGTTTGGTAAGTGAGAAAACGACATTTAATTATTGTTGCTTTCATAATAATCCAACAGCAACTAATATCGAAGCGCTAGAGCACACGGGGACACCTGTCAGTCGCGCGCTCACATAACTTGTACAGGTCATACCTTTGTATGTCGTGATGTCCATGCTAGATCACACGGGTACACCTGTCAGTCGAGCGCTGACCTCACCTGTACAGGTCATACCTTTGTATGTTGTGATGTCCATGCTAGATCACACGGGTACACCTGTCAGTCGCGCGCTGACCTAACCTGTACAGGTCGTACCTTTGTATGTTGTGATGTCTATGCTAGATCACACGTGTACACCTGTCAGTCGCGCGCTGACCTAACCTGTACAGGTCATACCTTTGTATGTCGTGATGTCCATGCTAGATCACACGGGTACACCTGTCATTCGCGCGCTTACCTTACCTGTACAGGTCATACCTTTGTATGTCGTGATGTCCATGCCGTACTCTGGTAACACGTCATAATGATTATGTGTATATCCATGGTGATTATTTTGTGTGACTAAGGGCAGTGGGCGACAGAAGCTCGCTGGAATTTCTGTAGCGGTGCTGGATTTGTTCAAAATCAAATGGTGTTTGGTTTGGGAGTTAAACATCAAGGTGAGTGATTTGTTCTTACATGTAGGTTGTGTTCTCGATGTAAGTTTACGTGACAAACTCACAGAATTAAAAAAAAACCGAGAAGATTACGGCAGGTGTTGGCAAACTTTGATTACATGTACCACAGGAAAACCAGAGCGAACCCATGTAGGCAATACAGTAACCCAGATACTTTACAGTAAAAGTTAACCTGATAGTTTACAGTAAAAGTTAACCTGTAAGTGTACAGTGTAAGTTAACCTGATAGTTTACAGTAAAAGATAACCTGATAGTTTACAGTATAAGTTAACCTGATACTTTACAGTAAAAGTAAACCTGATAGTTTACAGTAAAAGTTAACCTGACAATTTACAGTAAGCCTGATACTTTACAGTAACCCTGAAACTATACAGTAAACCTGATACTTTACAGTATAAATTGATACTTTACAGTAACCCTGATACTTTACAGTAACCCTGATACTTTACAGTAAACCTGATACTTTACAATATAAATTGACTTAAGCAAAAGTAACAACAGTAAAATATGTTCATGGTAAAACGCTTAGAATGTTACACAAACAACTATTGAATTCTAAAATGAAATTGACAAAGTAAAGCTGACTTGTCAAGTGTTTGAAACTTCCATGGGGGATATTCTGCATGCTCAAAATTAAAAGTATGGTAGAGATGGACGATTATTCATTATTCGCTATTCGAACAACGAATAACTTTCTAACTTTACTTTCCGGGAGGGGAAAGAGAAAATTATTCGTTAATCAAAATCAAAAAGAAAAATAAAGTAGAAAGGTTGTACGTACAGGAGTGCCACAGAGAGTATTCACACCGAGTTTAATTGAGATCGAAATAGGCATTCGCCCCGAGCAAGGACCAGGGACATAGAATTTGAACGAAATCTCAATTTTGACAATTTTCGGGTATATGGTCCCGGGGGGTCTGGAAACCGAACCGGTGCCCAACTTCCAAAAAATGGTAACCGGGATCCGTTTTACTTTCGAATTACAAATACATGTCAAACTTTACCTTGCCAAAGGAATTTACAGTTGTGTTATAAAGACATATTTGCATACAGTTTATTCATAGACATTGCAACAGAAATCCTTTCAACAACCACGTTATCCATTGCTATTTCTTTCGTCACTGATGAGTCCAAAAAGGACGAAACAGATGTATGGTGTAGTGTTATTCGTTTTCGACATACTGTATCTATTATCAAATATTATAGTTGCTATCCCATGCTGGAGTTTTACGGTCGGTCACCTTAAACATGGCAAGATACTTTTGACATGCTCCTTGTAATCGTTTTTCCCATAGCCAATTTCCCTGATGCTGAAACTCAAATTTTCGCAGTTTGGAGTTTGGTAAATTCTGGCGTTTTCACACACATTTAAATATTTAACAGGGCCACATATATTTATATCCTTCTCCACAAATCCATCATTAAATTAGCATTACGTGTCAATGACATTTGAATACGTAAGGTTTTATATTGGGACAGTGCAGGTAAAATAGTCCTGTTCATTGCAGTCAAAACGAAGTAAACCTTAGACAGCTTTTGGTGTCTGATGTAAAGGCTTCGAACGAGACTAGACGTCAAAACAAGAACAGATTTTTTGGTTGATGTTATTTTGATTAATCGATTGTTTATCTATGTATTACTTCTTTCAATTCTACTTTAATGTCGTGATCTCCAGATCGTGTTTTGATACAAGCACACTAAGAATCACAATACTTCTAACAATCACTATCTTTAGTAGGATGTGGTCCATGATCACAATACTTCTAACAATCACTATCTCTAGTAGGATGTGGTCCATGATCACAATACTTCTAACAATCACTATCTCTAGTAGGATGTGGTCCATGA
This sequence comes from Mizuhopecten yessoensis, assembly GCF_002113885.1. Taxonomy (NCBI): domain Eukaryota; kingdom Metazoa; phylum Mollusca; class Bivalvia; order Pectinida; family Pectinidae; genus Mizuhopecten; species Mizuhopecten yessoensis. Next base: position 10,611 of record NW_018405252.1, read on the forward strand.
TCACAATACTTCTAACAATCACTATCTCTAGTAGGATGTGGTCCATGATCACAATACTTCTAACAATCACTATCTCTAGTAGGATGTGGTCCATGATCACAATACTTCTAACAATCACTATCTCTAGTAGGATGTGGTCCATGATCACAATACTTCTAACAATCACTATCTCTAGTAGGATGTGGTCCATGATCACAATACTTCTAACAATCACTATCTCTAGTAGGATGTGGTCCATGATCACAATACTTCTAACAATCACTATCTCTAGTAGGATGTGGTCCATGATCACAATACTTCTAACAATCACTATCTCTAGTAGGATGTGGTCCATGATCACAATACTTCTAACAATCACTATCTCTAGTAGGATGTGGTCCATGATCACAATACTTCTAACAATCACTATCTCTAGTAGGATGTGGTCCATGATCACAATACTTCTAACAATCACTATCTCTAGTAGGATGTGGTCCATGATCACAATACTTCTAACAATCACTATCTCTAGTAGGATGTGGTCCATGATCACAATACTTCTAACAATCACTATCTCTAGTAGGATGTGGTCCATGATCACAATACTTCTAACAATCACTATCTCTAGTAGGATGTGGTCCATGATCACAATACTTCTAACAATCACTATCTCTAGTAGGATGTGGTCCATGATCACAATACTTCTAACAATCACTATCTCTAGTAGGATGTGGTCCATGATCACAATACTTCTAACAATCACTATCTCTAGTAGGATGTGGTCCATGATCACAATACTTCTAACAATCACTATCTCTAGTAGGATGTGGTCCATTATCACAATACTTCTAACAATCATTATCTCTAGTAGGATGTGGTCCATGATCACAATACTTCTAACAATCACTATCTCTAGTAGGATGTGGTCCATGATCACAATACTTCTAACAATCACTATCTCTAGTAGGATGTGGTCCATGAGGTCAAACACTGTGGCATAGAAATCAGGAGAAAACATGTGTTTATATTTATCACTTGTTATGAATTCCGTTTTTATTTGTATGCGACCTAAGTCATTCTCAGACAGCTCTTGATATGCTAGCCTTGTCCTATTTATTACACCATGGAACATTAAGTCTGCCAATGTGATCGATGAAAACAACTGGACAGCTAACATCCGATAGGGCTATAATTTATACATAAAGTCGAAGAATAGTACTCATCAATTCTTAGACGATAAAGGTCATGCTTGTGATCCTCAATAATAAGGGAATATTATAACAGGAAAGTTCGTATTATAAAGAAAATGGAATACCAATAGTCACTCAATGTACATGTATGAAGGAATGGCCTTGGTAATTGTAGACAACATTCTGTTAAAAAAACTACAATGGTTAGAGAGCTGATTTAATTAATTTAAAATCCTGCATTTTACTAAAAGTGAATATATTGATTTATTGATTTTTTTGTGTGGAATTCAGGGGCGATTGTAACGCATATATAATATTGGTTAATATCTGTAATACCCACCTTGAAATAATTACGATAGTTATTAGATTTTAAATTTTGTGCATGTCAACAGATGCTAGTAATACTGTACGTTAGCTACATTTACGGAAGGATTTCATTTCACGGTTTTCACGAAGGCTTTTGAAATTCATTAATTCGAACAGTTCGCAAATGTTTATTAGTTTTAAGACGACTAGTAAAAACAAAATTCAATCCAATTTAATTATATCCTTATATTCTTATGTCTTCAACATCATTCAGGATATGATTTTAATTAGACTGACAAAAATAGCATGTAACTTATCGTTGAAAGTATTTTTTCGATCTGACATCAAACATGGCCGCCATGGCTTCTGATTGGTTAAAATTTAAATATTTTCGCTAAAATCTACTATGGAGATGTAAGACAAAATATGGAAGTCGGTGATGATTTCATTATTTGATACAGAAATATAAGTTAATGGAAAACTTATTTATGAAATAAAATTATTATACTTGCTCCTCTTGTTCCAGTCTACTCAACTGCAAATAAGTACGTGGTTGGGCAGTGCTAGAGTTGTTGAATGCTAGCTGTGAGTGCCGAAATGGCAGCACTGACTGTATGCTCCACATTGAGTTGAGAAAGATATTGGCTGGTTGCAAAGGCCCTATAACCACTGATAATAATTTGTGAACCGCTTTGAGACGACCTACGAACTAGGTTGTGATAAAGCGGTATATAAGAATTGTTATCAAGAAAAATGTGTCTCACACATAGTTATTTAGAATGTTATCATTACAAATCTTGCAAAGTTGTAATCATTACACTTTCCTGTTTTTCAGGTAACGAGCCCCGCCATGAAGACATGACAATAGACAACGTGCCACAGACTACAATCCTGTCAAACATTCCGTACCCTATAGATTGGTACACGTGATGGTGTCAAACATTCCGTACTCTATAGATGGGCACATGTGATGGTGTAAAACATTCCGTACTCTATAGATCGGCACAGGTTATGGTGTCAAACATGCCGTACTCTATAGTTGGCACATGGGATGGTGTCAAACATTCCGTACTCTATAGATCGGCACATGTGATCGTGACACACACTCCGTACTCTATAGATCGGCACAGGTGATGGTGTCAAACATTCCGTACTCTATAGTTGGCACATGTGATGGTGTCAAACATTCCGTACTCTATAGATCGGCACATGTGATGGTGTCAAACATTCCGTTCTCTATAGATCGGCACACCTGATGGTGTCAAACATTCCGTACTCTATAGATCGGCACATGTGATCGTGTCAAACATTCCGTACTGTATAGATCGGCACATGTGATGGTGTCAAACATTCTGTACTCTATAGATCGGCACACCTGATGGTGACACACATTCCGTACTCTATAGATCGGCACATGTGATCGTGACACACATTCCGTACTCTATAGTTGGCACATGTGATGGTGTCAAACATTCCGTACTCTATAGATCGGCATACGTGATGGTGTACAACATTCCGTACTCTATAGATCGGCACATGTGATCGTGTCGAACATTCCGTACTGTATAGATCGGCACATGTGATGGTGTCAAACATTCCGTACTCTTTAGATCGGCATACGTGATGGTGTCCAACATTCCGTACTCTATAGATCGGCACACGTGATGGTGACACACATTCCGTACTCTATAGAGCGGCACATGTGATCGTGACACACATTCCGTACTCTATAGATCGGCACATGTGATGGTGTCAAACATTCCGTACTCTTTAGATCGGCATACGTGATGGTGTCCAACATTCCGTACTCTATAGATCGGCACACGTGATGGTGTCAAACATTTCGTACTCTCTAGATCGGCACATGAGATGGTGTCAAACATTCCGTACTTTATAGATCGGCACATGTGATGGTGTCAAAAATTCCGTACTCTATAGATGGGCACACGTGATCGTGTCAAACAGTCCGTACTCTATAGATCGGGACATGTGATCGTGTCAAACATTCCGTACGCTATAGATGGGCACACGTGATCGTGTCAAACATTCCGTACTGTATAGATCGGCACATGTGATGGTGTCAAGCATTCCGTACTCTATAGATCGGCACATGTGATCGTGTCGAACATTCCGTACTGTATAGATCGGCACATGTGATTACTCTATAGATCGGCACACGTGATGGTGTTAAAAATTCTGTTCTCTATAAGTCGGTACATGTGATCGTGTCACAAATTCTGTACTCTATAGGTCGGTACATGCATTCCGTACTGTATAGATCGGCACATGGGATCGTGTCAAACATTCCGTACTCTATAAATCGGCACAAGTGATGGTGTCAAACATTCCGTACTCTATAGTTGGCACATGTGATGGTGTCGAACATTCCGTACTCTATAGATCGGCACACGTGATGGTGTCAAACATTTCGTACTCTATAGATCGGCACATGAGATGGGGTCAAACATTCCGTACTTTATAGATCGGCACATGTGATGGGGTCAAGCATTCCGTACTCTATAGATCGGCACATGTAGGTGATGGTGTCAAACATTCCGTACTCTATAGTTGGCACATGTGATGGTGTCGAACATTCCGTACTCTATAGATCGGCACATGTGATCGTGTCAAACGTTCCGTACTCTATAGATCGGCACACGTGATGGTGTTAAAAATTCTGTTCTCTATAAGTCGGTACATGTGATCGTGTCACAAATTCTGTACTCTATAGGTCGGTACATGCATTCCGTACTGTATAGATCGGCACATGTGATTACTCTATAGATCGGCACACGTGATGGTGTTAAAAATTCTGTTCTCTATAAGTCGGTACATGTGATCGTGTCAAAAATTCTGTACTCTATAGGTCGGTACATGCATTCCGTACTGTATAGATCAGCACATGAGATCGTGTCAATCATTCCGTACTCCATAGATCGGCACATGTGATGGTGTCAAACTTTCCGTACTCTATTATAATAGATCGGCATATGTGATGGTGTCAAACATTCCGTACTCGTGTCAAACATTCCGTACTGTATAGATGGGCACACGTGAGGGTGTCAAACATTCCGTACTCTATAGATCGGCACAAGTGATGGTGACACACATTCCGTACTCTATAGATCGGCACAAGTGATGTTGTCAAACATTCCGTACTCTATAGATCGGGGCACACCTGATGGTGACACACATTCCGTACTCTATAGATGGGCACACGTGATCGGGTCAAACAGTCCGTACTCTATAGATCGGCACATGTGATCGTGTCAAACATTCTGTACTCTATAGATGGGCACACGTGATCGGGTCAAACAGTCCGTACTCTATAGATCGGCACAAGTGATGGTGACACACATTCCGTACTCTACGGCACATGTGATCGTGTCAAACATTCTGTACTCTATAGGTCGGTACATGCATTCCGTACTGTATAGATCGGCACATGTGTTCTTGTCAAACATTCCGTACTCTATAGATCGGCACAAGTCATGGTGACACACATTCCGTACTCTACGGCACATGTGATCGTGTCAAACATTCTGTACTCTATAGATGGGCACACGTGATCGGGTCAAACAGTCCGTACTCTATAGATCGGCACAAGTGATGGTGACACACATTCCGTACTCTACGGCACATGTGATCGTGTCAAACATTCTGTACTCTATAGGTCGGTACATGCATTCCGTACTGTATAGATCAGCACATGAGATCGTGTCAATCATTCCGTACTCCATAGATCGGCACATGTGATGGTGTCAAACTTTCCGTACTCTATAGATGGGCACACGTGATCGGGTCAAACAGTCCGTACTCTATAGATCGGCACATGTGATAGTGTTAAACATTCCGTACTGTATAGATCGGCACATGTGATGGGGTCAAGCATTCCGTACTCTATAGATCGGCACATTTGATCGGGTCGAACATTCCGTACTGTATAGATCGGCACATGAGATCGTGTCAAACATTCCGTACTCTATAGATCGGCTCATGTGATGGTGTCAAACTTTCCGTACTCTATAGATGGGCACACGTGAGCGTGTCAAACAGTCCGTACTCTATAGATCGGCACAAGTGATGTTGTCAAACATTCCGTACTCTATAGATCGGCACACGTGATGGTGTTAAAAATTCTGTACTCTATAAGTCGGTACATGTGATCGTGTCAAAAATTCTGTACTCTATAGGTCGGTACATGTGATGGTGTCAAACATTCCGTACTCTATAGATCGGCACATGTGATGGTGTCAAACTTTCCGTACTCTATTATAGAATTAGTTCTGTAAAAACATTCGCCATATAAGATGGTTACTGTTATAGAATCAGTTCTGTAAAAACATTCGACATATAAGATGGTCACTATTATAGAATTAGTTCTGTAAAAACATTCGACATATAAGATGGTCACTATTAAAGAATCAGTTCTGTAAAAAACATTCGACATATAAGATGGTTACTATTATAGAATCAGTTCTGTAAAAACATTCGACATAAAAGATGGCTACTATTATAGAATCAGTTTTGTAAATACATTCGACAAATAAGATGGAAACAATGGGCCCCGAGGAGTCTAAACTGCGCATGTTTCTCTACTTTTTTATCTCAATAAGTGTGATTCTACCAAACGCGATCACTTTGGTGTCCATGGGTCGGACGCGTGGTATCCCACAAAACATCAAGATACCGACAATGAACCTCATTATCTGCGACATTTTGAGTGGGATGTCTATACTATTACGAGTCATTCTTAAATTCGGTGCTGTGGAAATTCCCCCTAATGCCTCTTGTTTTATCCAGTCGTCATGGACACTCACTACCGGTTTCGGGTCAATGATTATTGTGGCCACTATAGCCATTGACCGTTTCATTTGTCTCTATTACGAGAATGCGTACATCACAAAAGTCACCGTGCGGAAGGTCATCATGTGTCAGGTGACGACGTGGGTTTTGTCCCTGGTGTATTCTATGGTAATACTAGTAGACCACGTACCAGACTATACCGACGTTCGCTGTTTCAATCCCTACATTGGGCCGTTAGGTCGAGGCCTGCAGCTGACAATCGGGATAACATTTCGGATTTTGGCTTTCATATCATACGTCTTCATCTACGTGAGAATAAAACAAATGGTGAAATCGGACTTAAAAAAGGGATTAAAAACTAAAGGAACTTTTAAAACTACGTATAAACTTGTACTAATAGGAGTAATATTTCACGTTATGTATTTTCCTTTCCTTTGTTACAACATATACCTGATTATTTACCCTGAACTGACACAGAGGACCGAGACGTTTTTAGTCATATCGTCATCCCTAGGCCTTTTGAACGGTTGCGTTAATCCATTTGTGTATGCGTGGCGGTTCCCGGAGTGTCGGTTAGAGGTGAAGAAAATTTTCTTTTTCTTTAATAAGAACAAAAAGAAAGCAGAAGATGAAAAGAGGAAACGAATACTTGTGAGTTTCCTAGATACGTCAAGTTATGGAAATGGCGGTCCTAAGATAGTATGCAATGGAAATTCGTCCTAAATAGCTAATACAAAGAATAAGACTTTCCACCATTCAATACAAAAACAGGATGATACGGTTAGAAAGCCGCCAAACCAACGTTTCAGTTAGGAATTAACATGAAGCAATCCGAGCACCCATCAAGCGGCCGTATCACTTCAGTGAAAGGAAGGTAATTTCAAACATGTTTGACACTGAATTTCGTGGACTGTATGGTGGTACATTTAGAAATCTTCAAAACAAGCGAGGAATGGCGTGTGACGGTAACACAACTCTTGTGCTTCTAGATGGTCCTCATACACGGGGCCTCAATGTATACCGATGTAAACAAGAGAACCGCGAGCGGAAGCATGATACGCCCGTAAAAAGTTTGAAAAAAAGCTCTTAAATTTACTACATAATGCTCTTATTTGGCAACGAAAGGAGTATAGCCCCGCAATGAAAAAGGGACAAAACTCTGCCGAATAGCATTTAAATATCACGATTTAAGAACTCATCCATTGCATTAAGGAAATGAAACATCCCACCAAGTTTGACAAAAATTGAAAAAGAATTGATTGAGTTATCGCGTAAACAAAGCAAAAGTTAACGGCTAAAACGATGAACAGCGTTGCTATGTTAAGTGTGATATGCGAAAAACCCGTAATATATGTTGAACATTATTGCTTCTTCCATTACTGTACAAAATTTGAAAGGAAATGTGTACCAAGTTTCCTTAAGATATGTTTATGAATGAAGGCAGGAGAGCGGTGACAAGGAAAAAGGTTCACGGACGGACAACGCAGTGTATACCTACATACGACCCGTCGGACGACGGGCGTGTAAAAACAGTCGTCATATCACAGAAGTTGGTAGGAAATGTCTTCAGTGTGGTAAATCTCCGAGATCTGGAATGAAAAACTATTGCGAGTCCATACCAATTGTGTGTTGAGGTATTCACGTCGTATCAACAGGATACAAAACGATAGACTATATACCATAGTTTATAGCCTGCATATATGGAAATCCTGTGTTATAAGTTTGTCCGTCAGCAGTCGACATCTACTACGGAAGTCGTGATATTCGAAGCAAGCTCTGGAGGACCGAATTAACTGCGACATGTAAACACCGTAGGTAGGGGAAGAAGTGATGTTGCTATCAAGAAAGTGAAAGTTTACGATCGGATGAGGTTAGGGTTTAACTACTATTTTCTTTAATTAAAAAAGTGACTTGGATCTGATGTCAGATTGTATCTTTTTTATTTAACAATATTGATATTTTAAATCTTACCTTATTTTTTAAGATCAAAGTGTCTTATAAACTATTCAACATTACGAGTATGAACTGTTACAAATATTAACGTTTCAATTTTGTCCTGTTAGTTGTTTTCTAAGAGTTTTTGTATAACAGTGATGTTGTACATGTTTGTATTTTAATTTGTACAATAACAGTGTGATCCACTATTGTTATTTATTTCCATTTATACACTATAGACACAGAGCATTCACAAAAACATTTGTGCAGAGGTGCAGATTTATTCTCGGTGAGCGTGTATGTTATTTTTATTGTACTTTTCTATTTCCTTACAAAATTAACTACAAATCGACATTTCATGGAGAAGCGTCGAACCCTGAATGTACTTGCTATGTATCAATTTCCTGA
>NW_018405252.1:20242-20338 GCF_002113885.1 Mizuhopecten yessoensis
AGTCGGAAAACAAACAAGAACCTGACAGTATCAGGATATCCATAAGGATGTATAACACGGATCGAGAACAAACAGGAAGTTAAGACAAGTTAATAG
>NW_018405252.1:21340-21833 GCF_002113885.1 Mizuhopecten yessoensis
TTCCCTTATAAACGTACACGAGGTGACATCTACACGACCCCTTATAAGCGTACACGGAGGTGACATCTATACGACCCCTTATAAACGTATACGGAGTTGACATCTACACGACCCCTTATTAACGTACACGGAGGGGACATCTACACGACCCTTTATAAACGTACACGGAGGAGACATCTACACGACCCCTTTTAAACGTATCCGGAGGTGACATCTACACGCCCCCTTATTAACGTACACGGAGGTGACACCTACACGACCCCTTATTAACGTACCCAGAGGTGACATCTACACGCCCCCTTATAAACGTACACGGAGGTGACATCTACACGACCCCTTATTAACGTACACAGAGGTGACATCTACACGACCCCTTTTAAACGTACACGGAGGTGACATCTACACGACCCCTTATAAACGTATACGGAGGTGACATCTACACGACCCCTTATAAACGTACACGGAGGTGACATCTACACGACCCCTTATAAAC
>NW_018405252.1:21872-22177 GCF_002113885.1 Mizuhopecten yessoensis
GTGACATCTACACGACCCCTTATAAACGTATACGGAGGTGACATCTACACAACCCCTTATAAACGTACACGGAGGTGACTTCTACACGACCCCTTATAAACGTACACGGAGGTGACATCTACACGACCCCTTATAAACGTACAAATGGTGACATCTACACGACCCCTTATTAACGTACACGGAGGTGACATCTACACGACCCCTTATAAACGTACACGAGGTGACATCTACACGACCCCTTATTAACGTACACGGATATGATCTACACAACCCCTTATAAACGTACACGGAGGTGACATCTACAC
>NW_018405252.1:26399-57466 GCF_002113885.1 Mizuhopecten yessoensis
CACTTGTAGTGTAGTGTTTTACCAGTGTAGATAAAAATGAAGTGATAAACTTAGTCACTAAGCATCAAAACATATTTGCAAGTCCCGATGGGAAACTTACTAAGACAAAGGTTGTTGAACATACAATCGATATTTGGTAAGTACTATCAGAATTCCATTAAGACGTGTTTCACCATCACACAAAGAGGTTGTAGAAAAGGAGTTGGATAGAATTCCAAAAGAAGACATTATTGAACCCAGTAATAGTCCCTGCAAGGGCAGCACCAGTGGTTTTGGTAATTTCAAAAGACGGATTAGTTAGGTTGTGCATAGATTGCCGTAAACTCAATTATGTTCCTCTGCCCAGAATGGACGATGCTCTTGAGACTTTAGCAGGTGTCTGTTGGTTTAGTACGTTATACTTGCTCGGTGGGTCTTGTTGGGTATTGGCAATGCAACATGAGCCCTGATGACAAAGAAGAACAGCGTTCTGAACGCACAAAGGATTGTACGATTTTAATATAATGCCTTTCGGGTAATGCAACGCTCCCGCTATATTCTCCAGATTAATGCAGTTAGTATTAAGTGATTTGAACTGGATCAAGTGCTTATGCTTTTTGGATGATGTGGTTGTTTTTGGTCATACAGAGTGCAATCAGTAACATTAAGGAAATATTTCAGTGTTTCAGAGTAACCAATCTACATGTTTCAAACTGAAGTTTCATATCTAGGTCATTTAGTGTCAGATGCTGGTATAAGTTGTGACCCTGCCAAGGTCATGGCGGTTTGTGAATGGCCTTGACCAGAGAATGTGACAGAGGTCAGGAGTTTTCTTGGCATAGCAGGATTATCCCTTATTGTTCAGCAAATGCATCACGCCTTAGTAAACTCATCAGGAAAAAAACCCAAAAAGTTTATCTGAAGTCCAGACCGTGAACAGTTTTTGTGAAACTCAAAGAAACTAGTGCTCCGGTTTTCCCATATCAAACATGTACAGATAAATTTATACTGGATACTGAAGCTTGTTTAACAGGCGTAGGTGATGTACTTTCATAACTCCAGGTAAGAGAAGAAAAAAATGATAGCTTACGCTCTAAATAGATCTGAGAGTAACTACTGCACCACACAAAGAGAACTTTTAGCAGTTGTGACATTTATTAAACACTTTAAACATTTCTAATGGGATAGACACTTCCTTCTTAGAACAGATCTTGACGCTTCACACATGTAGTTTTAAAAAATGTGAAAAAATTCAAAGGGCAAGATAGTTAGGTGGTTCTCTGCTGTAGTATGATATGGGGATTCAGCATCGCCTCAGAACCAATCATCTTAATGCTGATAGTCAGTCACGTGCTCCGGTACGTAAGTGTATGAGGGAAAACTGTTCATTGTTTCGTTGTTGTCCTGTATATATAGCTGTCTCCCCTCAAGCTGTTTCCTTAAAAACTCCAGTCAGTCTGTTGAAGTAAATACAAACATACCAGATACTGGAGTGGAGACAGCTGATGTAGATGCAAATTGGTTGGAGACTTTGGGTCCTAAACAGATAAAAACATGGCAAAGTGAAGATTCTGATTTAGGGGAAATTCGAGCATTGAAGGATAAAGATCTAACTAAATCACAGAGACCAGAAGTTTCTAACTATCCCCCTCGCTTTGAATAGTGTTTTTTCACTTCTGAAGACCTGTAACAAGAGAATTTAAACAGAAACTGATCTTCGATATAAACAATAGTTCATTATTACTTAAATCTTAAAGCACTAGTTGCATTAAAATAAAGTATTTTTCTATTGAGATATATAAAATCTATTGTAATTTAGCCAATTTCCCTCTTTGCTCAACCCCTGGGAAAGGTTAACAAAGTTTGATTTTTTTTTGTTGTTGCTGAAAATGGACAAGATATAGTCATAAGAGTTATTTCCCTATATAAACTATAGTCAAATTTACCCTCTCCCCAAGGGAGAGCAGATGACCTGGGAGATAATGAAATTTACCATTAAGATAATGCACCTATTTAGGACTTTTCTATCCATGACGAGCATTTGTTTGTAAAACTGATAAAGAAGATTTTAAAACTTTTTAAAACTTTTAACCATTTCCCACCCCTCCAACCCCTAGGGATTGGGCAGGAGTTTATTTCCTCATACCATTTAATTGTCATCTGGCATCATAATCATTGCAACCAGGTTTGAATAAATTCTTGCTGAAAATGGACAATATATACCCAAAAGTGTTATTTCCCTATATAAACTAAAGTCAATTTTACATTCTCCCCAAGCGTGAAAGGATGGCCTGAATGTAAATAAAATGAAAAATAGATAGAGCCCCCAATGGAATTTTCATCCATGCACATAATTTGATTGAAGTACATCTGAGTCTAAAGAAGACTTTTGAAATGTTGGTTTATTTTCTCCCTTGCCCCCCCCCCCCCTTAGTTCCCAGGGATCGGGCAGGATCACACTTTTAAAACGACTCTGACCAAGATTAAATAATTTCCTGCAGAAAATGAACAAGATATACCCATAAGTGTTATTTCCCTAAATAAACTATAGGAAAATGTATCCCCTCCCCAGGGAGAACGGATGGCCCGGGGGAATTTACAATTTAAATAAAGCACCTGTTGTTCTTTCCATCCATGCAAAGTAATTGACTGTAGTACCTCTGAGTCTGGAGAAGAAGATTTTCGAAATATTGATTAATTTTTCCTTTGGCGCCCCGCCCTGGCCCCTGGTGTGGTTGTGAAAATCCTAATTTTGAAACTTTGTATCCTCATCTACCTAGGATGATTCTGAAAAATGTCCATCTACTGGTTCTTGAGAAGAAGTCGAAAATGTAAAAAGTTTACGCACGACAGACGACGGACTACGAACAACGCGGACGGACAGCGTTCAGAATAGGTCACTTGAGCAAAGCTCAGGTGACCTAAAAAACCAACAGGAAAAGCACATTTTTATGCTTTGTTAAATTTACAGTAAAGTAAAGTTTGCGAACAACTTCAAGATAACTTACTTGATGTCCCACTTGAAGACGTATGCACGTTGGTCCACTTCAAACGAGAATTGAACTGATGATATCTCCATTTTCACATTGTCAGAAATGGCTATTTTGGATATTGAGGAAGACAACAGCGAGCAGGCGTTGATGGACTCTGACGTTACGCTTACATGGCAGGAAGGTGGCATGAGCTTTCCGGTAGCCGCATGTGGTACAACTATGTTTCATCGGTATGTGGAGCTAAGGATCCACTGTGGGTTAGTCCATAACCCAGTAATTACATACTTCCGCTGTTCCCAGGAGGAACCAGTTACATAGACACTGTATGCAATATCAGTGTTTGCCTGTAGAAGATGGTATGGCTGCGTGTTCAGAAGCTGGACGGGAGGAGTGAAACCAAGTAAGTAACGATGCCTGTGATCATGGTACGCCAGAGTAAGGCGCATGGATGATATGAAGCTCAGGAGGGAGCAGGCATAGCTCCCGGGTGCGTCAACCTTATCCAGAGAAGTTGCTATAGGGTTGGTGTCCCTCGTGGTGATGGACATTCAGTTATAAGGGACAGTGTGCGTTGGCATCCAGAGGTCAGCCCCATGTGGAGAAGTACAATCCAGTTGATGTCCACTTCACTATATTTGAGGACTGATAGACTTTAGTAAATACAAATGTACTAGCTGGGGAGTAATGAACAATCGTGGTCGCGCGTGATAGGGTTATTTCCCCTCGTGGTGATGGGCAGTCAGTGATAGCGAACAGTGCGCGATAGCATCAGAGAGTCAGTTCTATATGGAGGAGTACCATCCAGTTGATGGCAATTGTAATGTTTGTTTATACTTACTCATTACCTAGGAGGATGAACATTCTTGGAAAAGAGAAGATCCATTTCTCCTTTTATTTTCATTGTGTTGTGTTTATAATGTCTTATAAATGTCTTAAATTGGTAAGTTGGAATAATTTTGATGGCTGAATGTATAAACTTTTTCAATTGGAACTTTTTTTTCATGAATTGGCAATGTGACTTTTTATCAAGGGGACTTTCCAAATTTTTTACCTGGTTTTGTACTTTTTTTTCATTTTATTTCTTCTAAATATCTATTTTTGGATGTTTTGATTTGCAAAATTATTTGGATGTACAGCTGTATAGAAATACTAACTCCGAAATATATTTCTTGATGTGAAAATTACACTGAAGATGGATATGATGTATGTTCCGTCTGGTATTTTGAATACTTGATACACTATGAATATTGATTGTAAATGTTGAGTTTACGGAATTCATTTCATTTCATCAAATTTTATTGACAAGATGTCATAGTCAAACCTATATAAATTCTCTCCGTCAAATGGCCAACGTGGAATAAAACAATGAGACATACTATTTTAGACATGTTGGAAATGAAAAAAATAACATAAAATAATTCATATTAACACAAGGCAAAAATAGTTTACGGAATTGTTGATCGATGTGATGACAGAATCCATTATTTTTTATTTTTTGCTGATGTAGCCAATTGTTACCTGTGTAAATATTTGTCTTTAAGGAGGGAGGAGAAGAAAAGGGTTCATTCATTCTTAGTACTCATGTACAGACAGTCTGGTGTGCACAAGCGTGATTTGTTTAGTACTCATGTACAGACAGTCTGGTGTGCACAACCGGAGTTTGTTTAGTACTAACGTACAGACAGTCTGGTGTGCACAACCGGAGTTTGTTTAGTACTTACGTACAGACAGTCTGGTGTGGACAACCGGGGTTTGTTTAGTACTTACGTACAGACAGTCTGGTGTGTATAACCGGGGTTTGTGTAGTACTCACGTACAGACAGTCTGGTGTGCACAACCGGAGTTTGTTTGTACTCACGTACAGACAGTCTGGTGTGGACAACCGGGGTTTGTTTAGTACTTACGTACAGACAGTCTGGTGTGTATAACCGGGGTTTGTTTAGTACTCACGTACAGACAGTCTGGTGTGCACAAGCGTGATTTGTTTAGTACTCACGTACAGACAGTCTGGTGTGTATAACCGGGGTTTGTTTAGTACTCACATACAGACAGTTTGGTGTGCACAACCGGGGTTTGTTTAGTACTCACGTACAGACAGTCTGGTGTGCACAACCGGGGCTTGTTTAGTACTCACGTACAGACAGTCTGGTGTGCACAACCGGGGTTTGTTTAATACTCACGTACAGACAGTCTGGTGTGTACGACCGGGGTTTGTTTAGTACTCACGTACTGACAGTCTGGTGTGTACAACCGAGGCTTGTTTAGTACTCACGTACAGACAGTCTGGTGTGCACAAGCGTGATTTGTTTAGTACTCATGTACAGACAGTCTGGTGTGCACAACCGGGGTTTGTTTAGTACTTACGTACAGACAGTCTGGTGGGTATAACCGGGGTTTGTTTAGTACTCACGTACAGACAGTCTGGTGTGCACAACCGGGGTTTGTTTAGTACTCACGTACAGACAGTCTGGTGTGCACAACCGGGGTTTGTTTAGTACTCACGTACAGACAGTCTGGTGTGCACAACCGGGGTTTGTTTAGTACTCACGTACAGACAGTCTGGTGTGCACAACCGGGGTTTGTTTAGTACTCACGTACAGACAGTCTGGTGTGCACAACCGGGGTTTGTTTAGTACTCACGTACAGACAGTCTGGTGTGCACAACCGGGGTTTGTTTAGTACTCACGTACAGACAGTCTGGTGTGCACAACCGGGGTTTGTTTAGTACTCACGTACAGACAGTCTGGTGTGCACAACCGGGGTTTGTTTAGTACTCACGTACAGACAGTCTGGTGTGCACAACCGGGGTTTGTTTAGTACTCACGTACAGACAGTCTGGTGTGCACAACCGGGGTTTGTTTAGTACTCACGTACAGACAGTCTGGTGTGCACAACCGGGGTTTGTTTAGTACTCACGTACAGACAGTCTGGTGTGCACAACCGGGGTTTGTTTAGTACTCACGTACAGACAGTCTGGTGTGCACAACCGGGGTTTGTTTAGTACTCACGTACAGACAGTCTGGTGTGCACAACCGGGGTTTGTTTAGTACTCACGTACAGACAGTCTGGTGTGCACAACCGGGGTTTGTTTAGTACTCACGTACAGACAGTCTGGTGTGCACAACCGGAGTTTGTTTACCTCGTATTACCAAAGTTATGTAGTAAGACAACTGTTGATCGGTCGATAGTTGAATTAGGAACATTCTTGACCTACGAGTCTAGTGTTATATCGTCATAATAACTCAGACCTGTTCCAGAATAGTTCAAGAATGTTTTACACGTGCATTTTGCTTGAATGTTTGCTATAAACACGCGTGTCAATTGAAATATAGGCAGTCTGGTATGAAGCTTTTGTGGAGCTGGCCGGCACTCTTCTTCTCTCTTCGCAGTAGGTATCTTTCATTATGATTTGACACTAGACATCGAAAATTACTTCCAAAATGTCAAAAGTGTACACACATTTAGATTTACAGGCACACGAACAACTCGATCAGTTGATAAGTACTTGTTCTTGATTTTTGTGTGTTGTGAGAGATATCCATATAGGTATAACTAACCACATATACAAAACTATAAAACTATCAATTGCAGCAATATTAGCTGGCACTGCATCCATAGAATTCGGTATGCCACATTTTACAGCAAGCTCCCTTAACTCGTCCCAAATTGATATATCAAATACATTTGAAAGTTTAAACTCACCAACAAACTTCATAGACACTAATGTAAACAGCAGAGGTGCACCAAAAGCTACATCATCACCTATATCAAACAAGAAATCTACCAATAACTTTCAAAATAGCTGCAAAAAGTCAAATTCACTAAAAACTAAGAGACCACTAAAGATTAGGAACAAATATTTTCAGTCTCTAAAAAAAGGAAAGAGCAGAACTATTAGAAATCATTGATGCAGCTAAAACTGACATTATTTTTGGCACATAAACTTAGTTAAACCAACATTCTTCATTATATGACTACTTTCCATCACAACTGTATAATGGTTGTCGCCATTATAGACCAATAAATAAGAATGAAGTCATGGTGGAGTTCTCATCGCAATAACAAAAGATTTCATAAGCACTGAAATAAAAGAACTTCAAACAAACTGCGGAACAGTTTGAGCTGGAATAAACATGAAAGATTCACTAAATATTATTACCCAATAGTCTATATAAAATATAATTAGTCATTTTGACTAGCGGCCTCGGGCAAACAGTTCCACAGGGCTTCCCCCTACCTCGAAATGATAGTTTTGACTGTTCCCAAAATAGTCATGAAACAATTCTATAGCGAAACTGTTACCCGGCGCGAGTTCGATGCTCAGAACACCCCTCCCCTCCCCCCCTCGAGAGCCCCGTTCAAGCTTTTCGGTGACCGCGACTCAGTGTTGAAGCAATGGCATCATTGCATTCAGCATTGATACTAACATTTATTATACAGTTATTCTATCAAATCAACATACTGAGGGATTTGACTCGTAGAACTTTGAGTTAGTTCGACAGTTTGTTTGTAAACAAACTTGACCCTGTGTCATAGGGCATCGGGTGCGTGTGTCTTGGCCGAGCAATCAGGCCAGCTGCCTTCTCAGACCCGTGAGGCTGACGAACTTTTCAATGCGGCAGCGGGCAGCGGGTTCCTTCTTATGTGACCCAAAGACAGTCTGATAACTCAATTACAGACAAACAGCCATCATCGGCAATGGGGAAACCTCCTAAGGAGTCGGGCGGATACCGCCATTTTGTTTCTATTCCTTCATCTTCCCCTTCATATGCAAATGAGGAAGTGCCCGAGGTTTCGGAGAGATCTCGCGAGAATGTGACAGCCAATATGGCGGCGCCCATGTCAATACATGAGACTAGTACTCTCAAGGTTTTGATTGAACAAAACAGACTTTTAATGTCGGCGTTATCGGGAATGGACCGCGTAGGTCCATCTGCCGTGAGTACAGGCGAATCTGTGACTAATAACGATCAAACTCCGAATGATTTTACGGATGTGCTTGAGGAGCTGATTGAATCAGCGGTGTCGACAGAACACGAGGTAGACCTCGGTGAGGAGGATGGCGAAGATCCGCTGGAATCTCTTCACAGGACAAGTGTGGCCCTGCAGTCAGTTCGGACCTCGCACAAATTATTAATGGCAATTTTCAAGCACGAGTCGCTGATGACAAGACTAAAACACTTGTAGGACAATATTTTCGACCAGAAAATTGTGATAATTTCGTGGTACCCAGAGTGAACACGAAAGTTTGGCCAACTTTGCGTAAGAAAACGCAGGATACGGACGCAAAACTCCAAAGGTCACAGAATTACCTTTTGAAGGCCATATTCCCTACCACTCAACTGTTGGACAAACTATTGTCGGGTTCAAAATCAGGGAAAGGCCTTGATCCTACAGCAACAAAAGAATGCTTGAAACTTGCAAACGATACATTCAAGCTTCTCCAGATTACCTTCACGGACATATCATATAGAAGAAGATATCTTCTAAGGCCGGACCTACGTCCATGCTACAAAGCTTTGTGCAATGATGACAAGCCTGTTACCAAAAACCTTCTCGGTGATGATTTGGAGGTTCAGCTGAAGCAGATGGATACTACCCAGAAGTTGGGTCAGAAACTTCAACACAAAGCTCATCACGGACATCAATATGCTGGTCATCCATACACATTAGTCATGCCGTATGGGAATAGAGGCTGAGGACATAGTGGATATAGTAATCGGGCAATTCCCTTCAGCCCTAGGTATCCCACATCAAGTTCCCGTCAGCAACAATATGGACACAACACCAACACTCAAGGAGGTGACAATTTTTTGTCCAGAGGCCGGGGAAGGTTCAGTCGACCATATCGTAAACAGTAATACTGCCTCCAATACCGGGGAAAGATACTTGTGTACCGGTAAGTACAGGTACAGACCTGAACGACATTGACTGTGAAGTGCATTTAGTGAACACTCCAGACAACTTTTCTGGGGGGAAAATCAAACATAATTTTCACAATTGGGAAAACATAATATCAGACAACTGGATTTTAGATGTGGTGAAAGGATATAAAATTGAATTTGAATCAATTCCACAACAACAACACCAACTGCCCAGAAGTATTACATTCTTAGACACGCAATATGTATGATTAAGCCAGATTGCTGGTTTGCCTAAGTGGACATGAAAGATGCGTACTATTCGGTTAACGTTCATTCCAGTTGTAGACCGTATTTACGCTTTTTATGGAAAAATCAGTGTTTTCAATTTACGTGTCTTCCAAACGGTTTGACTTCAGCCCCCAGAGTCTTCACAAAATTGTTAAAACCAGTTTTTGCAACGCTTCATCAACTAGGACATCTAAACGTTCCCTACATAGATGACAGCTTACTACAGGGCGATTCTTATGCTGATTGTTTGGAAAACGTGACCAGACAGTAACACTTTTAGACCAGTTGGGTTTTACCATTCACCCGGATAAGTCTGTCCTGATTCCAGTCCAGAAGATTTCTTTTTTAGGGTTTCTGTTAGATTCTAAATTGATGCGTGTGTCTTTGTTACCTGAAAAGGCTTCTGACTTGAAAATCATGTGTGAGAAGCTAACGCGGAAACGTGAAGTGACCATACGCGACTTTTCACAGGTGAAAGGAAAAATGGTGGCTTCAGAACTAGGAGTGTTATATGCCCCATTACACTACAAGTTCCTAGAAATAGAGAAAGACAGCGTGTTAAAATGTAATGCTGGCAATTACAACGCAAGGTTTCTGTTGTCAAATGACACTTTATTAGAATTACAGTGGGGGATAAATAATGTCGAGTCAAGCAGCAGGACCATATCGGTTCCTCAACCGAATCTGTTTTTAGAAACTGATAGTTCAATTAAAGGATGGGGCGGACTACAAAAATGTTCGGATAGGAAAACTGGAGGACATTGGTCATATGAAGAACAAACCTACCACATCAATTATTTAGAACTAAAGGCAGTCTTACTGACTTTGCAATGTCTTTGCAATGACAAGTCTGACATTCATGTACATATTTATATAGACAATATGGTAGCCATGCAGTATATCAACAAAATGGGTGGTAGGCGTGTGCAATTAAACAAACTGACGCAACAGCTATGGGCTTGGGCTGTGTATCGCAATATATGGATTAGTGCATCGCACATACCAGGGAAAGACAATGTTCAGGCAGATAGACTTTCTCGCAAATTAAACGATGACCTGGAGTGGATGTTAAACCCCAATATCTTTGACTTAATCAGTCAACAGTTTGATTTGGTCAATTCAACTGACTTATTTGCTTCAAGGGTGAACAATCAACCCCTCAATATATATCATATTTACCAGATCCGAATGCTTGTGCTGTCGACGCTTTTTCTATAGACTGGTCAAGCGATTTACATGTATTTTATATGTTTCCTCCTTTCAGTTTGATGGCAGAGGTCCTGAAAAAAGTATTAACAGACAGAGCGGAAGTGGTGTTTGTGGCACCAGTGTGGCCAACACAGTCGTGGTTCCCTCTGCTCCTCCGGATGATAGTGGAACAATCTTTTCTCATTCCCAAGAATCAGCAGACATTAGTGATGCCGACGCAGCCCATTCGACATCATCCATTACAAAAATTGAGACTGGGTTGTTTCCGGTTATCAGGAAATTGCTCGCTGACAGAGGATTATCGGAAAACGCTATTACAGTCATCGCAGCATCTTGGCGTCAGACCACAAAAAGACAATATTGGACAATTATCAAGCAGTGGGTGCTATTTTGTGAGCTGCAACAAAGTGATCTCTTTGATCCACCTATAAATCAGGTGATCAATTTCTTGCACCAGCTGTTTGAAAGACATCTGGGATATAGTGCCATAAACACAGCCCGTTCTGCTATTTCCTCATTATGTGGACTTACTGGCCATAGTCACATTGGTGAAAACATATTAGTGCAACGATATGTGAAGGGTGTGTTTGCAACAAGACCTGTACTACCAAAGACTTGTGAAACATGGGATGTGGCAGTAGTACTTAATTTTATGAAAACTTTGTATCCATTAGACTGTTTAACATTGAAACAACTGACTGAAAAAACTGTCACATTATTGGTTTTGCTAAGTAGCCAGAGAGGACAATCTTTACATTTGTTAGCAGTAGATGATATTAGTATAGTAGAAAGTAGAACAAGTGTAGTTATTAGGTATTCTTCTTTGTTAAAAACAAGTAAACCGGGTAGACATTTACAAAATATATCTCTACCAGCATATGACAAGCCTTGTCTCTGTATAGTCAGAACTCTAGAGGCATATCTCTTAGCAACCAAGGATATTCGTGTAGGAACCAGGCTGTTTATCAGTACCATGAAACCGCACAAAGCAGTTAGCCGGGATACCATCAGTAGATGGATTAAGAATATGATGCGGTTTGCGGGAGTGAACACTCAAAAGTTTACTGCACATTCTACTAGAGCTGCTGGTGCTCGTGCTGCCCTGCGGGCTGGTGTGCCATTGGACACAATTCTTAAAACAGCCGGGTGGTCTAATGCTACAACATTTCAAAGATTCTATAGGAAAGACACAGTGATAGATTCACAGGATCATGGTGCCTCATTTAGTAATGGTGTATTAAACAATGTTTAAATGTCATTATTTAAATTATAGAGTTATAAGACAGTCAGCAGGATATGTAGTATAAGTGAGGCTATCAGCTATTACATAGTTATACATTTAGACAAATGCAAACTGGTTTTACTGCATATTAAAAGAGTTGTATTGATTGAGACAGTGTTTTTTATGTATATGCATGCATATGTAATCCAAGGCAACAAACATTGCTGCCTGACTTACAGATCTGGTTTTATGGTTTTATTTATCGATGAATACATTATCTCTAAAATCTCATGTAATCTCTCAGTATGTTGATTTGATACAATTTACAAATTAAACGAGTATTACATAGTAATATGAAGTTTGATTATAAT
This sequence comes from Mizuhopecten yessoensis, assembly GCF_002113885.1. Classification (NCBI taxonomy): domain Eukaryota; kingdom Metazoa; phylum Mollusca; class Bivalvia; order Pectinida; family Pectinidae; genus Mizuhopecten; species Mizuhopecten yessoensis. Next base: position 38,326 of record NW_018405252.1, read on the forward strand.
TCTATCAAATCAACTTAATACTGAGGGATTAGATGCCCACCCCTTTTCACCACGCCCAAATGATTGACTTATCTACTCAGAAAATTCTGGCCATAGATGCTAACATTGATTCCATGCTAGGATGACTATTTTCTGACTAGTTACATAATGTATTCAACGATATGTACTTTCAAAACTCACCACGTGACCACCTACGTCATCTCATCTAATCCCCCAGTATTAAGTTGATTTGATAGACTTATAATCAAACTTCATATTACTATGTAATACTCGTTTAATTTGTAAATTGTATGGGGTTGAGGGATATAGCAAGTTGTTGGTGTCCCGAGACCAGGTCTATTTCCCGAGGCGAAGCCGAGGGAAATAGGCATGGTCAAGGGACCACCTACCATTCATTTTGTTGATATACTGCATAATAAATATAGGATTTTAAATATAACACATCAGACCTCGTAACCATTCAAACAGCTATCACAAACGCATACTTAACATAAGATGCTAACAACTTATGGGGAATTTTCAAAACTAAATTAACAGACTCAATTAATGAAAACAGCTATCACAAGCGCATACTTACAAATATAGACTACCATGGGGAAACGGCACGCAATCGGGAACCGTCGGCACTCTCCGTAAACGTTTACGTTTTTATCGTTTACGGAAAGTGCCGACGGTTCCCGATTGTAGTGCACGGTGTATGAATGGAAACACGATACGCAGACTGGCATACCCGTACTATTTAGTTAACTGCTGAAGGAGTAGGAAGGTGTGTGTGTGTAAATAGTTTTAATAATTTTAACCACATTTCAATCAGAGATATAGTGGAGCCACGCCACGAAATCAGTTTCTCCAAGTCGATTCTGTCTGAGGGTTTATTGTCGAGTGTTCCAGTGTATCAAATAAAAAAAACAAAGATTAAGGACGGACATACGGTAAACAGGCAAGTCTATTTTATTTCTGGGCAGCTATATATATTTATATGTTTACACTGTCTCTTTTTCATCAGAATTACTTCTTGACATCCTTGTTATCATCCCTCACCCCATTGACCTCAAGGAAAGCTCAACGATTGTTTTACAGCATGGTAATTGAAATCAGTACGAAATATCTGAAGTCATAGTGGACGATTCCGAATCATCTGTGCATGTCAGGTCGCTGTTCACTACAATGGAAAAGAAAGGCATTCAGAGCAAGAGCTTTGTGCTGAGTTTCTAAGTTTCCACTTAGTACTCATATTGACTATAAATGCCATTTGTAAGTAGACTATTTCTTTCCACCTACACATTTTTTTTATATCTTAATCGCCCAGAGTCCAACGTTCATTCGATAAAGTTCATTATTTAGTTCATTTTATTGCAAACAGGTAGAATGTATGGCTTTTAATTTCAAAGTATACAACATTGGCCTTCTGTCATATGACTGTATATATACACGATGTTATAATACAATACAAAATAATATTTTTATACAAAGTGTCACATGTCTTTTGCGTTAAGTACAAACATATGGTATACTTGATACAGCACTGCCCTTCCACTTTCTTCTCCGCTAATAAGTACGGGGAGAAAGGGCAGAGAATACTTGTAATCTTAACAGGCAATTAGTATACCAGGTAATCAGCCATCAATGTTGGCGGGATGTCGTGTCTTGTAATGTGATACCACCAATACTTATCGGTGATATTTAACACCCTATACATGGTATATATAGCAAACGTATGATAAACATTTGTTCCATGATTACGTAGTAAATTAGTAAAACTTCGGACACGTATCAGCAGGTATCAAGCGAATAGTGTGAGTAAATGAATGTTGTTATTTGATCAGTGTGAGAGGTTGGGATTTAAGAATGCTACTAGCACTATGACTTGTCTGATAAATCAAGCGATGAGGAAAATCACGATAAAATATGCATCGTAGAAGACTATTTTAGACGAATAACGACGGTCTAGACCAAAAAAACGCATTATAGAATCCGCCATATAGAACCGAGGCATTACATTAATCGGTATTTAGAGAAGCGGCGAAAATTAAAATTCACTCGTATAAACATCCTCAAGTTCCAAGGGGTACGCTTTCCTATCTTCTCCGTGCAGAGAACGTAAATAAGATTAACCTCTGGCATAATGAAGATGTTGTATATTTAAAGACGAGGCGTAGAATCACAGATTGCTGTTTAGTGATACGGAGTAGAATCCGTGACAGATTGATATTCAGTGAGACGGAGAAGAATACGTGACAGATTGGTATTCAGAAATACGAAGTAGAATCCGTGACAGATTGATATTCAGAGATACGGAGTAGAATCCGTGACAGATTGATATTCAGAGATACGAAGTAGAATCCGTGACAGATTGATATTCAGAGATACGAAGTAGAATCTGCGACAGATTGATATTCAGAAATACGAAGTAGAATCCGTGACAGATTGATATTCAGAGATACGGAGTAGAATCCGTGACAAATTGGTAATCAGAAATACGGAGTAGAATCCGTGACAGATTGATATTCAGAGATACGGAGTAGAATCCGTGACAGATTGATATTCAGAATTACGGAGTAGAATCCGTGACAGATTGGTATTCAGTGCTACGGAGTAGAATACGTGACAAAATGGTATTCAGAGATACGGAGTATTAGAGATTCGGGGTATAACAAACGCAGCTTTGATCCGGTCGTAAACATTACCCATCCCCCCCCCACCCCCCCGCCACCACACACACACACACACACACACACATGTGGACATCGTAACTTTAAAATGGTTTTATTCTTTCATTGTTATAGGGGGATGAGCAATTTACTGCGACCCAAGATCGAAAAGGAGGCTGAAGCAAGCATAACAGGTCAGTTTTTTAAATTATTTAGGAACTGATTCCGGGGATGGTACATGAAGGTTCAATGATACAAGGCGGATAGGAAAAGGACTCCTTCATTATTTTTGAATCACATGTTAACTACAATTCACCGCATCACGTCCAACTTGATTGGTAGAATAAACTACAACGATGAACCCTATATTGTCCAAGACTTGTAATATATATGGAACGTATACAATGATTCAATCAAATGCTTTCTATTGCCAACAAATTACATACCAATCATCTAAAACAACGCATTTTGTCACACTTTTATGACCAAAAAAAGGAGAGACGAAAGTCACCATTTTTACTTTTTCTGGTTTTCTGATTTGTGATGCCACAGACCTGTTCTCTGTGACGCCACAGTCGATTAAGTTACACATGCTGCTTGTCATTGTGGGTTTTGTAAGTCACATCATGATATAAGCAGCAAGAGTTGTTCTCACATCTACCCGGATAGCATTAACCAGAAGTTGTCGGTAAACGATAACTACAGAGCGTAAAAAAGTATCTCAATGACAAGTACTAGTTATTACTATGATAAAATCAAACTTTAGCGCGCTGTCCTCGTTTTTTCTTGATATATGTAAGTTTACTTTAATCCATGAAATTTGTCATTATCGCAGACTTCAGAATTCTCACTTGTCACCTGTTTATGGTCAGTTATCTCTGATCATAAAAAAAGGCATATATATTGTCAGATTTCCACCGACAAGTAGATAGGAAACCTGACGTCATAATCTAATTTGTCCTAGATGCTTCAGCCGCTACAGAAACGTTAAGTGTTGCTAACATTTTAGACAGAACTTAGACTGGATTACCTCCAGTAAAGATTTAGTGTAATGTATTGTATTTATATTGACTCGCCTATTGGATACTTAACTATTAGCCTACTCCTTAGTTGGGTTTTTTCGTTTTTGGGGGTTTATTTCAAACATTTTACGGGATATATGAGATTAGCACATGAACACACATGCACCACTCACCCAACCACAAATCCTCATTCTCATCATCATCATCAGTCATCTCACCAATTGTATTAACCTAATCTGTTTAAGACAAAAACTATTTCGGAGGAAGGTAGAATGCCCTGTAACTTTGGGAATTGAATTGTCAGACGTTATTATATAACTCTGTTCTTTAACTGTCGGAACGAACTCACTTCTCGTCAGGTCGGCTCTAGTGGTACCCTTGTAGTCCCCGTCCAAGTAAGGCGCACATTCAGGCGCCGTTACCACGTCAAAGTCGTCCTCGTATTGGCGGAGCCGATCCGCCAGTACTTCCACGAGGCGCTCCCGCCGATACACTTTAAACTCCGCCTCCATTAGACGCGTCACCAGTTTCTCGTTGCTGTTAGTCGTGAACGTCAACGCTTTATCGGCTGAAGAACAAAAACCGATTAATGTACCGTTAATATAGTGAAATACACTGTCGGCTGTCAGTCGAATAACAGCATTTCCTACAATAAAAAGACGTACAGATTACACGTATCCTTTCTGTTGAGAAATTGATTAAAAAAACTCGCTTCAGGTCAGAGGTCAGCAACGGTAGCAATCAGGCAAACGATTTTACGTGGGTTTTTTTAACGATGCTGACACCTTTACCAACTAAACCAGCTCAACACAAGACTTATTGGATAAAATGAACAAATAATCAGCAGATACAGGGAAATCCCCCCAAAAAAGGGTGCAAGTGACGGGAGATCGGAAACATTTGACACTAAGACGAAATTATGATTATTCGTTCATTCGGTCATCTTTAATGAGACAATGTACAGTGGTAAGCCGATATGCATTGGAGCTGGCAATATGATAAAAGGCCGTTTCCCTGGTGCTAAGGACACATCGCTTACCATTGCGGTCCTTGTACGCCTGCGCTAACCTCCGCCGGAACTGTTCCCTTAGCAGTCGCATCTGTTCCTCTTGGTGGCTCGCACGCTTCTTCATGTACACCTGACGACATTATATCACACGTATAAACGGCATTTATAAGAGTGATATGTTTGTGAGAGCACTATCGTGTCTTTTATTAGTTTAACAAGGTTTCTAACGTGCTATTAACTTGTAACGAGAATGCTTGCCAGACTTTTAATGAGCTTGTTACGAAAACACTTAGCTGCCATCAATTTATCACGAGAACACATACATACCATTGATTTATCACGAGAACACTTATTTATCATTAATTAATCACGAGAACACTTACCTGTCGTTAATTTCTCTCGAGAACATTTACCTGCCATTAATTTATTACGGGAACTCTTTCCTGCCATTAATTTATCACGAGAACACTTACATACCATTATTTATCACGAGAACACTTACATACCATTACTATATCACGAGAACACTGGCATACCATTGATTTATTACGAGAACACTTACATGCCGTTAATTTGTCTCGAGAACCCTTACCTGCCCTTAATTTGTCACGAGAACACTTGCATACCATTGATTTATCACGAGAACACTTACCTATCATTAATTTATCACGAGAACACTTACCTGTCGTTAATTTGTTTCGAAAACACTTACCTGCCATTAATTTATTACGAGAACACTTACCTGCCATTTATTAATCACAAGAACACTAACCTGTCATTAGCTTGTTTTAATACTTACCTGCTATTTACTTGTTAACGAGAATACTAGCCTGTTATTTATTTGTAACGGAAATACTCACCTGACATTAACTTGTTACATTCAAACTTGCGTGTCATTATCTTTTAACGAAAATACCAGCCTAAAGTTTGATTATGATCAATAAAAGTATTGTTTAAAGGTTTTTACACATTTGACGGCTTCAACCTTGGAAGTAGGTCAAGGTCATTTATTTTGGGAAGTCTATAGCAGTCCATGCCAGGTACCTTCTGGGCAACTATCAGTGCCTTGGGCTGCCTTGTTATTCGAAAGAAGTTTTTTTTTTATATATATATTTAATGCCTGTGCCCTTGAAAAGAGATCAAGGTTAGTTATTTTAGGTAAGCTTTTACTGCTCCATCCAAATTTCATTTTGACCAAGTATTATCACTATATGTATCTTAGTTATTTAGAAGAAGACACTCGAAGCTCTCAATATATTTCACCAATGTGACCTTAACTTATGTCAAGGCCATCTAGTTGACGAAACTTCATAGCACTACATCCCAGGTACCAAATAGCATTGCTATCAGAAAAGTTTATATTTGATGCCTGTGACCTTAAAAGGAGGTCAAAGTCATGTATTTAAGGAAAATTTGTAGAACATCATGCCAGATACCTACTGGACAAAAATCACTGATTTTGGTCTCCTGGTTATTAAGTAGTTTTTACAAGTTTTTACATAGTTTTTAATTACATAGGTTTTGACTCCTGTGACATTGAAAGTAGGTCAATGTAACTTATTTGAAAGAAATGTACACACTGTCTCGGGTACCGAATGGCCAAATGTCATTGCTCTATGACTTTTGGTTCTTTAGAAGTAGTTGTATAAAGGTTTTTAACACATTTGACCCTTGCGATCTTGAAAGTAAGTCAAGGTCATTTATTTGAGGAAAGTTTATAGCAGTTCATGCCAGGTACACAAAGGCCAACTATCATTACTCTTAGCCATCCGGTTATTCAGAAGGAGTTGTTTAAATGGTTTTACATATTTGACCCCTTTGACCTTTAAAGTAGGTCAATGGCATTTATCTGAGGAAACTTTATAGTACCAAATCTGATCACTTTTGAAAACTGCATTGACAGGTTTTTGGAAAGTGATGAAAGGAGATTCACAACAACATTGGAGTGACGTCACATCAAAAACATTGTTATTTATTATGATTAAATATATATGGACTATAATCAGAACATATAGGAAGATATGCCTGCGTTCTAACTAAACTAATGATGCTTCTATTACATCTCCTTATCTGTGACATGGCTGAGTTACGTAGCGTACCCTTTTACCTGACTAAACATGGTCATGGTAAGTATGTCTCCTTACGACAGTGCTCAAGTTATAAGCTTTCTATTTCCGAACGCAGTACAGCATATGGGTTAAATGAATACATTATACAAAAAAAATGTCAATGTTCAAGACGATGTAGGACAATTCCATTTTAGGACTTATCACACAATATTGAATACACACTTCAGCAATATCAATACACGAGGGGTTTTCTTTTGGCGGTAGCATACCGTAAATAAATACATTTTGTTCCCTATCGATTCAGTGTTTTTACACTTAGACACGAGAACAATTAATTATTAACTAGTCTGCTATCAGTGTGATCAATGCCAATTTGTTCACTCACCAACAGTTTTCCCCGGTCCTTTGTATGTTTCTGTACCAACTCCTCGTTTGTCTCCAGAAGGCCTTCAGGTGACGATTGAAGAAAAAGATATGCGTTTTGAGGAATATCATTCGACAGTCGAAAACATGCTGTTCAATATTAAATTTTATCTGAAATCTTTCTTAAATTTTTGTCGGCAGTACATAATGAAGTATAGTAAGCCAGGGTACAGTATATGTAAACATATTATTTCTGACAAAGTCGAAACTTAATTATCAATTACGGACTTATTTCGAGGTCGACATATTTTTATGTATCGACCTGATAGTCATCACCCACCTTTAAGTCGGCCTCTGTCTAGATCAGACTTTTCCAGGCTGCGCTCGTATTCTCGGATGCGATCATTGTGTGTATTACAATTTTTCTTTAACTCGGCTTTATGTTTTTCCAACACAAATATGCTATGCTTGCTTTCTTTAAGAGATTCTGAAACACACAATAGAAGAACGTAGATATTGTGTTCATTTGCGCTATAATTAAAACCCGCCTTATGAAATATTTCCTTACAGCAATTTGGCCATGACAATACACCCCAACTTGCCAGTGAACGTTCGTCAATAATATTTAAATTTTAAATGCTTCTCAAATACACCCGATAGACATGTACGGATACTATATTATACATATTTTACAGAAAAGCAATAGCATATCAAGTCTCTCTCTGACCAGTTATGTTGCGCCTTCAATAGTGCTCATCAGACTTGTTAGAAAGCCACCCAACCTACCATTAAAACAAAATTTGAGGACAGGCACTGTGCTCTATGGCGGTGGACTAAAATAGGCTCTATGAACGCGAACAGACAATAATCTCTATGGACGTAGACAAACAATTATCTCTATGGACGTGGACAGACAATAATCTCTATGAACGTGGACAGACAATAATCTCTATGGACGTGGACAGACAATAAGCTATATGGACGTGGACAGACAATAAGATCTATGGACGGGGACAGACAATAATCTATATGGACGTGTACAGACAATAATCTCTATGGACGTGGACTGACAAGTAGCGCTATGGACGTGGACAGACAATAATCTTTATGGACGCGACAGACAAGTAGCTCTATGGACGTGGACAGACAATAATCTCTATGGACGTGGACTGACGAGTAGCGCTATAGACGTGGACAGACAAGTAGCGATATGGACGTGGACAGACAATAATCTTTATGGACGCGACAGACAAGTAGCTCTATGGACGTGGACAGACAATAATCTCTATGAACGTGGACAGACAATAATCTCTATGGACGTGGACAGACAATAAGCTATATAGACGTGGACAGACAAGTATCGCTATGGACGTGGACGTGGACAGACAATAATCTTTATGGACGTGGACAGACAATAATCTCTATGGACGTGGACAGACAATAAGCTATATAGACGTGGACAGACAAGTATCGCTATGGACGTGGACAGACAATAATCTTTATGGACGCGGACAGACAAGTAGCTCTATGGACGTGGACAGACAAGTAGCGCTATGGACGTGGACAGACAAGTATATCTATGTACGTGGACAGACAAGTAGCGCTATGGAAGTGGACAGACAAGTAGCGCTATGGACGTGGACAGACAAGTATATCTATGTACGTGGACAGACAAGTAGCTATATGGACGGGGACAGACAAATAGCTTTTTGGACATGGACAGACAATAATCTTTTTGGACGCGAACAGACAATAACCTCTATGGACGTGGACAGACAATAAGCTCTTTGAACGCGGACAGACAATAATCTCTATGGACGCGGACAGACAAGTAGCTCTATAGACGTGGACAGACAAATAGCGCTATGGACGTGGACAGATAATAATATCTATGGACGTGGACAGACAAGTAAATCTATGGACGGGGACAGTTAGACATAGTGATCACTGGAAATATTTAACGACAAGGGGAACTTAATTGTGTTCTTAAACAACTTTGTACTTTCATTACCAAATCAGCAATGTAGACTACAAAAACAATCAGCAATGTAGACTACAAAAACAATCAGCAATGTAGACTACAAAAACAATCAGCAATATAGACAACAAAAACAATCAGCAATGTAGACTACAAAAACAATCAGCAATATAGACAACAAAAACAATCAGCAATGTAGACTACAAAAACAATCAGCAATGTAGACTACAAAAACAATCAGCAATGATTAAATGCTCGAAAAAGTGGATATTGCAATGATCAAAAGAGAAACCGTCGCGATGGACTATACTCAAGTATATACTAGTAAAGTGTTATTTTTACCCTTTTATCTAACGTTGTCATTCTTGATTTGATGCGTTTTGACTGATACTTAAAGGAAACAAGAGGAGTATGTACTGTATAATCTTCATATAACCTTTCAATTGCCTGGTTTACATTAACAGCAAGAAATGTAAGCAAAACTTAAACATAATTTGATTTCAAACAAACATAGTTATTTAAAGAACAGTTTTCTATTTTGGTGTGGTTTGAGGTGATAAATAGATGGCGAAGAAATATGTGATAAATTTAACCTTGAGTTATCACCTCATAACCAGACCGAAATAGAAAACTATTCCTTCAATAACAGTCTGTTTGATTAAAAAATCTGATCAACAGACACAAATTTCGTTTCAAAAATTATCAACGTGTGATTTAAAGTTCAATAGGAATGGCGGCATGAACTGTTAATGACGTCACACAGTTGTGTCTCGTTTGCGGAAAATTTGCATAGCTCCGCCCACATGTTGTCAACATCATGGAAACTTGTCACGTGCCTTTAGTCATGAGATGATAACTCCAGTTTGCGAAAACAGTCGTTACATTTGTATTGTGTGAATGTCAATAAAGAATGTAAATATCAACGTATCTTTTGTTGCCCTTAAATCAATCAAATCATTAAATCATTTCTATTTTTACAATCAAAACTAGGGCCCGTATTCATGAAACCGTTTTCATACTGAAGCATGAATTTTGCTCTCAAGCATGATTTCTTGTTCCAGTTATAAATAAATAATAAACTCTTATTTTGTCATTGATTTGGAAAACATTTGAAGAGACCTAAAGCCAAGTACTGTTTTCAATCATTACATTTTAACTTGTTGATCGTTTGACATGATTTAAGTAAGTCACAAGAAAGCTGGTTGGAGCACAAAATCCCTGCTTGAGCATGAGAATGGTGTCATGACTACGGGCCCAGGAGTAACACTTTTCAAATTATACATAAAAAGTCAACTGGACCGTTCGATGCATTAATACACAGAAAAACGCTCAATACATTACTCGAAGAGCAATCGCTATAATCATTATATTTTTTATGGCAATACACGAATGGATAAAACCTCGTAACTCGTCGAGCTGGTGAGACAGACGGGACTTGTCGTTGGTTAGTTGCTGGTTGCCCATTTTAAGACGGACAACTTCCAAGTCGAGCTGATGGATTTGATTGGTCAATTCTTGCAAATCTGTCTCAAGTTTCCTCTCGTGTTTTTGTCCCTTTTCCAGTCTGTGCTTGAGCTCCTTTTCTGATTCTGTCGACAAAGGAAAGGTGAACGTCATTTCGGTTCTGAAAAGGCATACACTACACACTGCACCTGTGGAGGTAAATACACATTCCTGTATGAAGGGGTACACTATTATACTTCTTGTGTGTTACAACCTATCTGGTTGGATGATATTGATCATGTGACGAGAAAATGGTGTGTGCCGTCTCGAACTCGAGTATCCCCAGTCATATTTCTCTCAATCGATGTTCCTTTATAAATCACACGTGAGTTCTGGGTGACTAAGCTCACTAAATAGGCACATCACCCTGATCAACTGTATTGTTGTTTTACTGGTATATATTACAATATAAATAAACATTTATTGCTCTTGGGGTAAGGAAACTTGATGACGTCAGTACTGTCATTTGATTGATAGTATTGTTTAATAATTCCTAGTACTGCAATATATGATTAGTAACATTGTAATATAATAAGTAGCATTGTTGTATAATAGTTAACGGTTATATGCTAGGTAAAATTGTTATATATTGTTATTGTAGCTATATGATTAGTAAAATTGTTATATAATTCGTCACATTGTTATATGATTGGTATCAATGTTATATAATTACTAACATTGTTATATAACTAGTCACATTGTTATGTAATTGGTATCATTGTTATATAATTACTAACATTGTTATATAACTAGTCACATTTGTATATGATTGGTATCATTGTTATACAATTACTAACATTGTTATAAACTAGTCACATTGTTATGTGATTGGTATCCTTGTTATATAGTTTGTAATATTGCGATATAACTAGTCGTATTTTTATATAATTGGTAACATTGTGATATCATTAGTAACATCGTGATATAACTAGTCACATTGTTATATGATTGGTATCATTGTTATATAGTTTGTAATATTGCGATATAACTAGTTACATTTTTATACAATTGGTATCATTGTTATATAATTTGTAATATTGTGATATAACTAGTCACATTATTATGTGATTGGTATCATTGTTATATAATTAGTAACATCGTGATATAACTAGTCACATTGTTATATAATTTGTAATATTGTGATATAATTACTCACATTATTATATAATTAGTAACATTGTGATATAATTACTCACATTATTATATAATTAGTAACATTGTGATATAATTACTCACATTATTATACAGTTAGTAACATTGTTATATAAAAATAAACATTGTTATATGATTGGTAACATTGTGATATAATTAGCCAGATTGTTATAGCATAAGTAATATTTTACGATGGGTAAAACTGTGATATGATTTATATTATTGCTATATAAAAGGAATGATCGGTAATATTGCTTTATTATTGGTAGCTGTCCATACTCACACACCTTCCAGTTTTTCCTTCAATTTGTCATGCCCCCCATGATCTTGCGATATCTGCGATACTCTGTGATACTCTGCGATACTCTGCGATATCTGCGATACTCTGTGAAGCAACGCATCCTGCTTTGCTATGAAAAGAACATAAACAGTGCACTGTATTATTCAAAGTGGACATTTAAACAATGGCTTGATATCACATTATGATACATATACACAAACGCCGTATCACACCCCAAAACCCGTATCAGCCCACAAAAACCGTATCACACCCCTTTTGGAAATTTTTCGTTTTTCGATATTTAAAAAAAAAAAGATCATAAGAAAGTAGCTTTTATAAGTAAGTATGTAATAAAAAGAATAAAACATGCCTTTTTCCATACCACACCCAGCCCTTGGGCTGATATTGCAGTCTCGGGTTGATACTGGGTGTGAAATGGAAAAAGGCATTATAATACACATAGACAATAGCGTGATAACACATTATAATACACATAGACAATAGTATTATAATACACATAGACAATAGCATTATAACACATTATAATACACATAGAAAATAGCGTGATAACACATTATAATACACATAGACAATAGCGTGATAACACATTATAATACAAATAGACAATAGCGTGATAACACATTGTAATACAAATAGACAATAGCGTGATAACACATTATAATTCAAATAGACAAAAGCGTGATAACACATTAGAATACAACTAGACAATAGCGTGATAACACATCATAATACAAATAGACAAAAGCGTGATAACACATTATAATACAAATAGACAATAGCGTGATAACACATCATAATGCAAATAGACAAAAGCGTGATAACACATTATAATACAAATAGACAAAAGCGTGATAACACATTATAATACAAATAGACAATAGCGTGATAACACATCATAATTCAAATAGACAAAAGCGTGATAACACATTATAATACAACTAGACAATAGCGTGATAACACATCATAATACAAATAGACAAAAGCGTGATAACACATTATAATACAAATAGGCAATAGCATTATAACACATTATAATACAAATAGACAATAGCGTGATAACACATCATAATGCAAATAGACAAAAGCGTGATAACACATTATAATACAAATAGACAAAAGCGTGATAACACATTATAATACAACTAGACAAAAGCGTGATAACACATCATAATACAAATAGACAAAAGCGTGATAACACATTATAATACAAATAGGCAATATCATTATAATACACATAGACAATAGCGTGATAACACATAATAATACACATAGACAATAGCGTGATAACACATAATAATACACATAGACAATAGCGTGATAACACATTACAATGCATATAGACAATAGCGTAATAACACATTATAGTACAAATAGGCAATAGCATTATAATACATTATAATACAAATAGACAATAGCATTATAATAACACATTATAATACACATAGACAATAGAGTGATAACACATTATAATACAAATAGACAATAGCATTATAATAACACATTATAATACACATAGACAATAGAGTGATAAAACATTATAATACAAATAGACAATAGCGTGATAACACATTATAATACAAAAAGACAATTGCGTGATAACACATTATAATACAAATAGGCAATAACATTATAATACACATAGACAATAGCGTGATAACACATTACAATACATATAGACAATAGCGTAATAACACATTATAGTACAAATAGGCAATAGCATTATAATACATTATAATACAAATAGACAATAGCATTATAATACACATAGACAATAGCGTGATAACACATTACAATACATATAGACAATAGCGTAATAACACATTATAATACAAATAGGCAATAGCATTATAACACATTTTAATACACATAGACAATAGAGTGATAACACATTACAATACATATAGACAATGGCGTAATAACACATTATAATACACATAGACAATAGCGTGATAACACATTACAATGCATATAGACAATAGCGTAATAACACATTATAATACAAATAGGCAATAGCATTATAACACATTATAATACAAATAGACAATAGCATTATACTACACATAGAAAATAGCGTGATATCACATTACAATACATGTAGACAATAGCGTGATAACACATTATAATACAAATAGACAACAGCGTGATAACACATTTAAATACAAATAGACAATAGCATTATAATACACATAGACAATAGCATTATAACACATTATAATACAAATAGACAATAGCATTATAATACACATAGACAATGACATGGTATAACATTATAATACAAATAGACAATAGCGTGATGACACATTATAATACACATAGACAATACCGTGATAACACATTATGATACATATAGACAATACCGTGATAACACATTATGATACACATATACAATAGCGTGATAACACATTATGATACACATAGACAATACCGTGATAACACATTATGATACACATAGACAATAGCGTGATAACACATTATAATACATATACACAATGACATGGTATAACATTATAATAATCACGACTACTTGTATATAAGTTTAAGTTCCGGTGATTTTTTTTAAACATGAAGAGATCGCAGTTATTTTGTGTAAGTTATAAGTTTCACATTTATGTTGTAATCCTTACCTTCCAGCTGTAGTAGAATATCACGCCTACTGCTATGGAACAATCGACGAACCCTGTCTGTAACATTAGATACAGAACCATGCTGTACATAATAACATATAGAAATCACAGAACCACTACAGGCGGCATCAAAAGTTACATAATAACATATAGAAATCACAGAACCACTACAGGCGGCATCAAAAGTTACATAATAACATATAGAAATCACAGAACCACTACAGGCGGCATCAAAAGTTACATAATAACATATAGAAATCACAGAACCACTACAGACGGCATCAAAAGTTACATAATAACATATAGAAATCACAGAACCACTACAGACGGCATCAAAAGTTACATAATAACATATAGAAATCACAGAACCACTACAGACGGCATCAAAAGTTACATAATAACATATAGAAATCACAGAACCACTACAGACGGCATCAAAAGTTACATAATAACATATAGAAATCACAGAACCACTACAGACGGCATCAAAAGTTACATAATAACATATAGAAATCACAGAACCACTACAGACGGCATCAAAAGTTACATAATAACATATAGAAATCACAGAACCACTACAGACGGCATCAAAAGTTACATAATAACATATAGAAATCACAGAACCACTACAGACGGCATCAAAAGTTACATAATAACATATAGAAATCACAGAACCACTACAGACGGCATCAAAAGTTACATAATAACATATAGAAATCACAGAACCACTACAGACGGCATCAAAAGTTACATAATAACATATAGAAATCACAGAACCACTACAGACGGCATCAAAAGTTACATAATAACATATAGAAATCACAGAACCACTACAGACGGCATCAAAAGTTACATAATAACATATAGAAATCACAGAACCACTACAGACGGCATCAAAAGTTACATAATAACATATAGAAATCACAGAACCACTACAGACGGCATCAAAAGTTACATAATAACATATAGAAATCACAGAACCACTACAGACGGCATCAAAAGTTACATAATAACATATAGAAATCACAGAACCACTACAGACGGCATCAAAAGTTACATAATAACATATAGAAATCACAGAACCACTACAGACGGCATCAAAAGTTACATAATAACATATAGAAATCACAGAACCACTACAGACGGCATCAACAGTTACATAATAACATATAGAAATCACAGAACCACTACAGACGGCATCCACAGTTACATAATAACACATAGAAATCACAGAACCACTACAGACGGCATCCACAGTTAAGTCCCATTGACTGAATCCTGCAAACATGCGACTTCGGATGAATAGGAGATGCATAAGCTACTCTTTGTATATAAAAACTGTGTTTGGTTCAGTTATCACATCATCACTACCATCTACATCAGTATCACTTCAGATTTTGTACACGAATTACAACTACTGTAAATAGACTGTTTGTCGTCTTCCACACTTTGTTACGGACTAATCTATACGTATATACATAGATTATGTTGTAGTATAGTACGATGTAGTACATTACTATGAATATTGTTATGTATTAAAGCATTGCAAGACTGAACAATTCAAAATTTAATTTAGTGTTTTGTTGCGAGTTCTGTAATGTCTGTCAATATTAGTATGAACGTTGTTTCTTATGGGACTACTTTTAAGTTTTTCCAAATTCCTATTTTTCGCATTACATAAGCCAAACTTACCGTGAATAAAAGTCGTTAGATCTACTGTTGTAAGGATGTACCTACATTGGTCCACTGTGGATGCGGTACCTACTTTGGTCCACTGTCGATGTCGTACCTACTTTGGTCCACTGTAGATGTCGTACCTACTTTGGTCCACTGTGGATGTCGTATCTACTTTGGTCAACTGTGGATGTCGTATCTACTTTGGTCCACTGTGGATGTGGTACCTACTTTGGTCCACTGTAGATGTCATAACTACGTTGGTCCACTGTTGATGTCGTATCTACTTTGGTCCACTGTAGATGTCGTACCTACTTTGGTCCACTGTGGATGTGGTACCTACTTTGGTCCACTGTAGATGTCATAACTACGTTGGTCCACTGTGGATGTCGTATCTACTTTGGTCCACTGTGGATGTGGTACCTACTTTGGTCCACTGTGGATGTGGTACCTACGTTGGTCTACTGTAGATGTGGTACCTACTTTGGTCCACTGTAGATGTGGTACCTACTTTGGTCCACTGTGGATGTGTTACCTACTTTGGTCCACTTTAGATATGGTACCTATTTTGGTCCACTGTAGATATTGTACCTACTTTGGTCCACTGTAGATGTGGTACCTACTTTGGTCCACTTTAGATATGGTACCTACTTTGGTCCACTGTAGATATGGTACCTACTTTGGTCCACTGTAGATATGGTACCTACGTTGGTCCACTGTAGATATGGTACCTACTTTGGTCCACTGTGGATATGGTACCTACTTTGGTCCACTTTAGATATGGTACCTGCTTTGGTCCACTATTGATATGGTACCTACTTTAGTCCACTGTGGTTGCGGTACCTTCTTTGGTCCACTGTAGATGTGGTACCTACTTTGGTCCACTGTAGATATGGTACCTACGTTGGTCCACTGTAGATATGGTACCTCCTTTGGTCCACTGTGGATATGGTACCTACTTTGGTCCACTGTGGATGTTGTTCCTACTTTGGTCCACTTTAGATATGGTACCTACTTTGGTCCACTGTAGACGTGGTACCTACTTTGGTCCACTGTAGATATGGTACCTACTTTAGTCCACTGTGGTTGCGGTACCTTCTTTGGTCCACTGTAGATGTGGTACCTACTTTGGTCCACTGTAGATATGGTACCTTCTTTAGTCCACTGTAGATATGGTACCTACTTTGGTCCACTGTGGTTGCGGTCACTGTAGATATGGTACCTACTTTGGTCCACTTTAGATATGGTACCTACTTTGATCCACTGTAGATATGGTACCTACTTTGGTCCACTGTAGATATGGTTCCTACTTTGGTCCACTTTAGATATGGTACCTACTTTGGGCCACTGTAGATATGGTACATGTACCTACTTTGGTCCACTGTAGATATGGTACCTTCTTTGGTCCACTGTAGATATGGTACCTTCTTTAGTCCACTGTAGATATGGTACCTACTTTGGTCCACTGTGGATATGGTACCTACTTTGGTCCACTGTAGATATGGTTCCTACTTTGGTCCACTTTAGATATGGTACCTACTTTGATCCACTGTAGATATGGTACCTACTTTGGTCCACAGTAGATATGGTACCTACTTTGGTCCATTGTAGATATGGTACCTACCTTTGTCCACTGTAGATATGGTACCTACTTTGGTCCACTGTAGATATGGTACCTACTTTAGTCCACTGTGGTTGCGGTACCTACTTTGGTCCACTTGCTATAAATGTCGTACCCATTTCGATACACTGTGGATATATGCAGTGCGTTTTTTGAGTAATCGGGTGGCGCTATGGATAACACCAGCCTTTCACCAAGACGTCCGGGGTTCGATTCCGATTCCCCGATCAGACGTACAAAGATATTGGATTCACGTGCCCGATTCACTTTCCAGGGTACTCCAGTTTACTCCCATATTAAGACCCATCGTGCGCTAACATCCGGGCCAACAAGAGTGTTTATCATAAATTGAAATAGGCCTACTTATTTCACAATGGTTTTAAAATTTAAAATAGAAATGAAGTTTTCTTTTTCTCTATTAGTCCACTATGATTATAAGCATAAGCTAAACAATATTAAGTCAGAAAATGCATTTTTAGAATTAATTTTAACATTGATAGAAATTTAAGATATATATCTAATTTTGATCATCTTCGAAAATGGCAAAAGGCTTCTTTTAATCACAGACCTAAATCTATAAAAACTAAAACATTTGCAATCTATTTGACGATTGCCCAAAACATCTCAATAGCCCCATTTTTTGTAAATTTCAGATCAAGAAGTATTTCTGTTGGTTCCTATTGGCATTTTCAAAACTAGACTTGACCCACTTGTAGTATAAGATATAAAACATTGTTGGGAAGGAGATGTTGGCCTGTTTATACTTAGTAAGTGGAACTCCATTCCTACCCTGTGTTATACATTATTAGCTCCGAAAATGATGGAACACCGCACACGTTTATGTTAATTTAGGAGATGCTATTGGTATTGACTTGAGAGATAAAGTTAAAAGTTAATAAGGTTTTAATTTTCACTGTAAAAGTAGTATTCCATATACTCGGTAGGATACATACTGGTGATCAGTGCCGGTATAATAGTGTGTGTAATAGTAATGTATGTAATCGGAAATATTGAGGAGGATATTGATGTTGACGCGCTGGAACATACCGAAAACCCGCAACAACTAACATGTAGTCCGTGAACAAATCCATCCCCACCTCCTCCTCCTCCCCCTCCCTAATAATTGTCGCTTACTCACCACCCCCCTCCCCCTCCCCCTCCCCCTCCCGAATAA
>NW_018405252.1:57693-82289 GCF_002113885.1 Mizuhopecten yessoensis
TGTCGCTTACTCACCCAAACCCCTCCCCCTCCCGAATAACTGTCGCTTACTCACCCAAACCCCTCCCCCTCCCGAATAACTGTCGCTTACTCACCCATCTTCCTCCCCATCTTGCTTGATGGACGTCCACTTCCTGTTGTTCCACGTGCGTTTCCATGTCGACGTTTCACAAAATCATGACGTTATATTTTGCGGGCTTTCTAAAATCAAAAATAACGTCAACAATTTAGCACAGATTTTCCTACTATTTTTTACGCCCATGCAAGAATAACTGTCGAATTATAACGGAACGCTATAATACATTATGTATCCCGTTAAAACGAGTGAGTTATATCGTAAAAATGCAGTCGTTATCTGGTTAAAAATCGAAAATTATCTCGTTTAAACACATTTGTTATTACATTTTTATGCGGTTATTTTCTTGTTAATACGCTGTATAAAGTGAAACTTGTCAAAGAATTAATCATTTTTCCATTCGTTTAGTTTAAAATCATTTTTTTTTAATCTTTTGATTTATTTTCAGAGCACAGGGCAGAGTTTTCAAATGCGTTTTATATTCTTATGTTTTCAAATGGACATTTCTAACTGTTTTAGTTGTAATGAGTCCGAACGAACGGAATACCTAAGTTCTGTCTATATAGTGATAATTACTCTAAAACCCTTATTGTTACACCTAACGATATTTAATGACACTTAATTATATTTTCCAGCACTGGTTCCATTCTAAGAAACCTCTTTGCTGGACTCATAAGTGTTTAGATTTCACTTTCGGTTGTTACAACACTTAATAGATAGTCATTGTATTCAATTTTATTTAAGTAAACTTTTGAAAATAAATACAAACAAATGTTAACTAAATTTAGGATATCGTCTCATGAATTAAATATAGAAATTGGAAGACATCATAACGTCACACGCTGGAACAGGATTTGTAACAAATGTAATTTGAGAGATATAGAAGACGAGTTTCATTTTATTTTGATTTGTCCATTTTATAGCGATCTCAGGCACAGATTATTCAAACAATATTATTACAGAAAACCCTCCATTTTTTAATTAATACAACTACTTAGTACGAATAATGTTAGAGAGCTATCCAATTTAGGAAAATATTTATATTTAGCATTTAAGAGGCGTTATTTCAAGGTTTATGTATTGTGGTGTTTCATAACTGTAATGTGTTAATTAATTATTGTTATATGCACATTATTGAACGGTGTTTAATGTATACTGTGATGTCACTCTCCTGTCTATTCTATGTTTGGAGAATGTTATATGCATATAATGTATGTACCTATAAGCCTAGGGGCTTTTTGGCTAATAAAGAACTACACGTATTGTCCCTTTGTAGTTGTTGTAACAGTTGTTTTGTTCCTGATATGAGTGTCTCATGTTACCACTATAAATAGCCCCTGGGGTTTAAGTTATCTAGTCTGGTTTTATTAAGTGAAGTCTCGGTCTTATTTGAATTATCGTCCGTCGTCTGTCTTGCGTCGTCCGTCGTCCGTCGTGCGTCGTCTGTCTTGCATCCATAAGCAATTTACATTCTCGGCTTCTTTTCATTAACAAACCCAATTCTGCAGACAGCATCGTTAGATTTCCTCCTAAATAAGTGCATAGCTTCAGTCTTCTTTTCAAAATTAGTTTGCCCAATATAATTATTTCTGTGTAGAAAACTCAGATTCTGTGCTCAAGCCCAATTCGTTGATAAATTAATAAAAAATGGTATATTTTATCAGTGATTTGAAAAACAAAGTTTGAAAAGATATAAAACCGAATATCGTTTTCAATGTTAAGCCACAAATATCTATCCAGTCGTTCTCGAGGAAGAATTATGACAATATAATTGAACTGTCGAAATTCAAGATGGCTCTTTGGTGATAATCTTGTTTTCCTAGCTGTCATTCTCAGTGTGAACAATTTAAAAAGACGGACCATAGAGAACCTTCTTGTGAAAGAGCTATGGCGGAAAACTGCACATATTTCCATAAGTCGGGATTTATGAAAACGGGAAAAATTATTAATGAGTAAATAATTTCTAGTAGCGAAAATGCATAGAAATAAAACCAATTGAATATGAATTTTTGAACTGCTGAGATATATTATAATATAATATTTAAACTTTATTTATTTTACAACAATTATGAAACAAGTTATTTCAACTAATATTAATCACTCTCGTTGGCGCGCGGGGGGTCTTGTTGTGGGAGGAAACCGGAGTACCCGGAGAAAACCCACGTGGTCGGGCAGATGACCCCGTACCTTTTCACGTCCGATCTGGGAATCGAACCCCGGCCTCCTTGGTGAAAGGCAAGCGCGCTATCCACTGCACCACCCGACCACCCATTGTTAATTGTTAATTGTTAATATGATACTGCAAAAACACTTTCAACACTTTCTCAACTGAGGACCAACTTTTGAATAAACTTTTTGATTCCGTGATGTGATATGCAAAAACAAATCGTATGCCGGAAAAGTTGACCTCCTTTGGGAAAGTCCTTAAAATAAGGAAAAACGGGAGTTAAAACAGTTTGTATTTCCATACTGGTCTATGTCCGATGTAGCCGAATGTGTAACGCAGTGAATTTGTGACCAGACGAAGTGAAAGGTGCAAGTTCGAATCCACGTTTATGTTTTTAAATATTTAGGCATGTGATCTTTTTCCTTAATTAAGCAAAAATTTATTATTTTTCAAATCAAATAGCCATAGTAACCCGCCATAGCTCTTTGAGAAAGATCCCTCTAGTACTTTTATGAGAAATAATGCTAACAAACTCTAACTCTCAAAACTCAAGACGGCCGCCTGTCGACCATTGTAGCTTTCCCATCAGTCCCAAAGGCCATGAGGTATGGAGCACTTGGCTGTGTTTCGACCTACAGTGACTAACAAAAAAAATCAAAAATAATATGATATTTTCATATTATTCCCGACAAGTGATTGGCCAGATGTACATCACGTGTCCACCGATAAAAATCGACATTGACTTGGAGCGATGAGTTGTGTTAAAGAACTGGGTGTTTCTAAAAATAGAATGATAACGTGTCTCCAAACGAACGCACCGTCCCGCTTCCGTAGCATTTTTGTTGTGTACTTTTGCAGATTGCTTACATTACTGTTTTTAAGATAATAAAGCAATTGTAGCCTTTAACTTCGGTTGACACCTGGGTTGATAAATCTAGGTATCAACCTCAACCAAAGGCTATAATTGAATAATATTTTCTTTTTGGCAAAGGATGAGTGTCTATATGCAGATTTTCACCTCCTTAATTTGTTCAAAGAGATTACATGCGCCTAAACTAAGGCAAAAGTTTGACTGAAAGTGGTTGTTTTGGGGGTACCAAAGGGGGTAGGGTAGATCACAAATATAATTTGCTGTTTTCACAATGAGCTAAAGCAACCAAAATAGTACCATTTCTGTTTTTGAAAACATGTGTAAGTTATACAGGCATATGTATGTATAAAAGAATAAAAAAATTACAGTAAATTCAATTGTCACTTACAGATTGTTTATTTAAAACTGATGATTAAGTCAGGAGGTTCTTTTAGGTAATTTTCAA
This sequence comes from Mizuhopecten yessoensis, assembly GCF_002113885.1. NCBI lineage: Eukaryota > Metazoa > Mollusca > Bivalvia > Pectinida > Pectinidae > Mizuhopecten > Mizuhopecten yessoensis. The sequence goes on from NW_018405252.1 coordinate 61,252, forward strand.
ATCAAAAGTGTTTTGTTTTTGCAATAATGTCCTTTCTAATTTATATTTATATTTTAAATTTACAACACTACTTATTTGAGTACACTTACATAAAATGCATATTCACTACACGCTTTCCTTTTGTTTTATCTCAAACTCCACTATTTCAAAAACCTGTCTATTTTAAGTGAATTAAAAGGTACAGGACAACCTTCATATGCTATAAGTATATGATATTGATAGTTAATATTGTTATATTGCATATTATATATGTCATATAATGTGTGCTCAACACCTGTGGCTGAAGTGAGTTCCAGGTCCTGATTTTTTTTCTGACTTATAAAGGTTTACTTTCAAGTAAAAAAAGAGAATTTGCCACCAAATCTACAATAAAATGATTGATGTAATATATGAAGTTTTATTTGCTGGTAATTTTAAGTCTCCTAGCCCCAAGGAAAGTATCGGTCTGTGTACTGGGACGTTCTGTCTCGTTCTGTGTACCGGGACGTTCTGTCTCGTTCTGTGTACCGGGACGTTCTGTCTCGTTCTGTGTACCGGGACGTTCTGTCTCGGTCTGTGTACCCGAACGTTCTGTCTCGTTCTGTGTACCGGGACGTTCTGTCTCGCTCTGTGTACCGGGACGTTCTGTCTCGGTCTGTGTACCGGGACGTTCTGTCTCGTTCTGTGTACCGGAACGTTCTGTCTCGTTCTGTGTACCAGGACGTTCTGTCTCGTTCTGTGTACCGGGACGTTCTGTCTCGTTCTGTCTAAGCAGCTGTACTGAGTTATACTTGTACCCAATATCAACGTATCTCTGTCCTGGACAACATCTCACACGGAACCTGCCTGATGGGTCAATATTGTCCGTCAGTTTTCCATGTTGCCCCGTATACAAAGCTATTCCCAGATAATGGAAGAGTTCTCTCCCATCCCCCATAATTGGCAGTTGGGAACTCCTCTTCTACAGAGCAGAGAGCTGTGTGAAACTAGCTCCGCGCACGCACAGTTGCGTATTTTTTCTACAGCAAGTATAACTAACATCAATATAAAATATTATCAATACGTTATGTTGATATGTTTAAATACTATTTATTGTATTAACGTATACATTTTAAAAGATTGGTATAAGAAAGCACATATAACCCCGAGTTATAAATTTATCCGAATGAAACTCGAGTGTTGGGAAGAGCCATTGGGAACTTAGAATTATTCAAACGACAGTTGGTTTTGTTGGTCTAAAAGAAATAGTTCTTATTGGTGAGAATCACTGTCGTTTATAATTATTAGTTTGTTACATGTATTTTTCAAACGGAATGAGACAAATGAAAGTAGCTTGCTTAGGATTTATATGGTGAGGGTCCTAGTGCAGCTGTGTAATGATGCCAAACTCGGTAAGAGCGCAGGAACAGGATCAGTCGCCACATACTCAATTATAAATGAGATTTGAAAATTTATTTCGATTTATGTTATTTTTCTAACACAGACTCGTTGAATTATATTTTGGTTTGGTTTAAGAGGTGTGTGTGTGTGTGTGTGTGTGTGTGTGTGCCATGACATGTTCATCTCATTTTTATCTGTTTTATATTATTAATTAGGAAGTCATGGTTTCTGTGACGTGCGTCTAACTGTAGATAGTATGGGTATGCCATTTATTCCAAATTTCAGGTTGATAATTTTACAGAAATTTTCAGGTACAATGTTTCAGCATTTATCGTGCACATCACTTAGGTTTGCTGTGAGTCCTCTTTTTGGGGACACAAAAGCGACCAAAATATATCTGCTGCACCCATTGCAATACTTATTAAATGACCTTAGTTCAATTTCAACAAATTTTATTGACAATATAAGCAATAGTCAATAGGATCAGACATCAGGCATAGCCTATCTAAGTCCTCTCCTTAAAGTGACAACAGGTGGTAAGAAACACAGACATATATTTGTACATTGATATGATGTTTGGGATAAGGGGAAGTAACTCCTTGATGTAAACAGACTTGTTCAGTATTCTTGAGATATAGTAACCCTTTCACTAGGGATATTTAATTTGAGATATTTACTAGACTATTATCTTCAGTGAATAGTATCAAGTATCTGACAATGAGTTACTGGTATTCATATAAGGTAAACTGTTGGGTATAAATATTTGGTGATATTGGATTTATTCCCTCAACAGATACAGGCCATACAGTCCATATGTATAACACACTAGCCATCACACACTGTTAAGGATCAAAAGCCAATTTCAGCAAATAGATATATAATTTGTAAGTAGGGCTACACCAACTCCTGTAAGTAAAGTAGTAATTCTTTAATTAAATTGAAAGGAGTTACTCCATATCTTGATGTAAGCTTAAAAAAGAAGAAGAAAATAGAAAACATAAAAAACACACAAAAAAAACACAAAAATACACACAAAAATACACACACAAAAAAAGAAAGAAAAAACCCATCTAAGCTGCCCAGAGCCAATTTCATTCAATAGGTGTATATATACCAGCTAAATTAGTAATTATCAAAGGTAGAATAAAGTATCTAATTAATTCCATATTATATTACATTAGATATATCTTGTACTACTATATCATTGTAGTTCACTGTGGGAGGTATAAAGCTTTTATACATATAACTTGAAAGAAAATAAAAAGAATAAAAGAATAAAAAATAAATAAAAATGTAAGAATGTATAATTATGTTCCAAAAAATAGTAAGGGTAAGTCAAATATTATATTAATGAAAATCTTTTTGATTGCGATATAAAGTTTGATACATGAGATAAGATATCTCTATTTTGTAAATCATTACAACTATTACAACCATTTATTAGGACATTTATACACAGATGATTGTGAGTGTGATGATTCAAACTCCGTTGGAGAGTCTGGCGAATATTATTATATTGATTACATTCAGAAAAATAATGTGCAGCAGTTTCGAAAGATCCGTTACACTCACACATTGGAGATTCAATTAAGTGATCTTTATAACGATCATAATTTAGATTACTAGCATTATTTCTTAATTGGCAAAGTATAATGTTTACATCACGATTGCCAAAGTATTTAAAAACATCATTTGTTTCAGATTTCATATATTGCTTTGTAGTTAGTAACCTTTTTAACTGTGTGGTAGATTGGATGCTAGTAATATCTGGGGCAAGTCTATTCATTTCATTTAGCATGGACGGAAAAAAACTTTCAAAATATTTTACAGTACGACATAAAGGGGGGTCAAATAATCTGTTTGTTCGGAGGGGATATCTGTCAAGGGTTTCATCATGAATATATGGTTGAATAATTTCTCTTAGGTAATCTGGGGTTTCATTATTCATTATTCTATACATTAAAATTAGTTTATGTTTATTTCTTCTGCAGCTCAAAGTTTCCCATCCTAATTCCTTGTATAATTTATCATGTGATGTCCCTCTACGTAAACCTGTAATTAATCTTGCAGCCTCTAATTGTATTGATTCTAATAGGTTTTTTTGAGCTAGTGTGCAATTGTCCCACACAACATCTGCATATTCAATAACTGGTCTTATGTAGGATATATATAAGGTTGTCAAGGATTTTCTATCAATTTTATTTTTTAGTAACCTTAAGATATTTATTCTTTTAAATGCTTTTTCATATATATTAGATATGTGTTGGTTCCATTTGGCATCATCACTAAGTGTAAGGCCCAGATGTGTATGTGTTTTGCTTTCAACAATTGGTGCGTCATAAAAATTAACAATAGGATGATTCTTATTAGTTTTCCTTGAGAAAATTACAGATTCAGTTTTAGAAGGATTAAATTTAATGTCCCATTTAGTGGCCCACAGCTTAATATTACTCAAGTCATTGGAAAGATTTTGTGCCAATTCAATGGGATTATTATCACATATACCATAGAGAGAGGTGTCATCTGCAAATAATTTAATTTTACTGGAAACACAATCAACAATATCATTTATATATATTAAAAACAATAACGGACCGAGGACTGAGCCTTGTGGAACCCCTGCTTGAACAGGGTCAAAGGTTGATGTATAACCTTCAGTTAGTACTCTCTGCTTTCTGTCTGATAAAAAGTTACGAAACCAATTTAAAAGATTACCTTTAACACCATATGATTCCAACTTGTAAAGCAGACCATTGTGCCAAACTCTATCAAAAGCCTTGCTTATGTCACAGAATATAATTCTGATTTCTTTATTTTGATCTAGGCAATTAACAATGGTATGGTAAATAGACAATAATTGATTTACAGTTGAATCTTTAGGTGTAAAGCCAGACTGGTGTTTTGTAATGATTTTATATGTACTGAGGTAATTATATAGATATTTGAAAACGATTTTTTCTAACATTTTACTAAAACATGAAGTAACAGAGATTGGTCTGTAATTAGACACCTCATTAACTAATCCTTTACCTTTATAAATAGCGTTAATATTAGCCATCTTCCAGCTGAGGGGGATAATACCAGTTTCAAGTGTTTTGTTAAATAGAAGAGTTAGAGGAAAGAGAATAGATGGATGTAATTGTTTGATTATTCTGGGAATCATATCATCTGGTCCAGCAGGTTTATTAACATTCAAAAGAAATAGCTGATCTTTAACATCCTGTTGGGTTATAACAATATCATTTATGGAATTAGGAAAATCATTAGTAGTTTCAGGTATAGGTTCAGTATTTTCAGAAGTGGTAGATATTGATGCAAAGTATTTATTTAAGCATTCAGCTTTGTCAAATGGATGTTGAATAAATGAATTATTGTGTGTTAGTGGGGGAATAGAAGTAGATTTGTTGTTTATATTAAGGACATTTCGTGCAATTTTCCACCACTTGTTAGGGGGAATAGTTTTGTCGGTTAATGATTTTTGTAAATTTTCAACATACTTTTTCTTGGCATCACGTATTCTACTAATGGTTTCATTTCTTTTTTTTCTATAATTTTCCCAGTGAAAAGCCGAATTACTAGATTTTGCTTTCCTATGAGCCCTATTTCGTTGTCTTATATGTAGTCTAATATCATTAGTCATCCATTTTTTATCATTTGGTCTAATTGTTACATATTTAGTGGGTATAGATTCATTAATTAAGTGCTTTATTGTATCACATAAAATATTGTTAAATTCATTTGTATCATGTATATTGATAAGGTTTTCCCAATCTTTTTCTAAAATACATCTATTCATCTGATCATGACCTTAGTTGTTAATAGGATGTTAAACAAAATTAAACCATTTCTACAATTGACGATACAAACATTGATGTACCAACGGTAGAACTTAGAACAAACTCTACTTTATCTGACATACCTCTCAACGCTAGTGACATTACAGACATTCTCAAATCTTTTAATGTTGGTAAAGCTGTTGGACATGACACAATAAGCCATCATATGTTGAAAAATACAGCAACCTCAGTAGCTCTCCCTCTATCTCTTATATTTAAATCTTCTTTGGAGACTGGTATCTTTCCAAGCCAATGGAAACAAGCTTTAGTGATGCCTTCATTTAGAAAGGGAGATAAATAAGATTCTGCTAATTATAGACCAATTGCTTTATTAAGCACAGTTGGGAAAGTCTTTGAACGGCTAGTAGTAAAATATTTAAATAATTATTTTTTAGATAATTCATTAATATATAAATATCAATCTGGATTCGAGCCTTGTCACTCTACTGTTCATCAAATGATAGAAATTTATCACACATTAGGCGAAAATTTAGAAAAAAGGCATCCCACTTGCTATATCTTAAGCGTTCGATCGTGTGTGGCACAGGGGACTGAAAGTGAAACTAGCTAGCTATGGTATAACTGGGAAATTATTAGATTGGTTGAGTAATTATGTTAGTGATAGGAGGCAGCAAGTTTTTATTGGTAATGATAAGTCTTCTATTAAATATACTAATGCTGGAGTTACCCAAGGCTCAGTATTAGGCCATTTACTTTTTATTTTATATATAAATGATATATCTGATAATCTTAAAAGCTTATCCAAATTATTTGCAGACGATACGTCTTTAATATGTTTAGATACATCTCCCCAGATTATCAAATCCACTATTAATAATGACCTAGGACCTAGTTAAAATTCAACCCTGCAAAAACAAAAGCATTACTCATCTCAAACTTCGAACTAGACTATGTTATAGATATAAAATTTAATAATGTAAGTGTTGACTTTGCGGAAAATCATAGGCACTTAGGAGTAGTATCAGATGAAAACTGTAAATGGAGCTCCCATGTTGAGAATATATGCCAAAAAGCATCTAAGCAAATAAGCGTTCTTCGTAAATTGAAATATATATTAAATAGAAAAACTTTAAACAAAATATTTAGATCATACATTCTCCCTCTTTTAGAATACTGTTGTGAAGTATGGGATGGATGTACTCTCGATGATGCAGACAAAATAGAAAAACTTCAGCTAGAGGCTGCAAGGATAATAACTGGATTAATATATAAGTAACTTGGTCATGGGCAAACCAATTTTTAGTACTTTAAGTGTCTGTAGTGAGGATGACACAATCTGAAGTTGTCATTAAGTCACAAATTAATAGGTTTTCTTATTCCCTTATCAGTTTCAATTAAGCTACTTTCATATTCGTTGATTTCCTAGTTAGGAAGAGTTTTTTTTCTGGCTGTTTAAGATGAAGAAATCGAAATATAAAAAAGCTGTAAATAACAACACTGCAATTAATTGGGGAAATTTCAGAAAGGCTAGAAATGAAGTAGTAGACCTTGTTAGAGAAGCTAAACACACTTAATTAACAAAAATTACAACCATCGCTTAGTGACCAATCTGTGCCTCCTAATAAGTGGTGGAAAATTGCTAGATCTGTCATGAATTCAAATAATGTATCAAATTGTCTTCCTCCTCTTTCTGAAAATAATAACTTAATACATCATCCATTTGAAAAAGCAGAATGTCTAAATAAGTACTTCAGCTCAATATCAACTTCTTCTGAAGATCTTGAACCCCTTACCCCAATGAAAATACTTTTCCCTTCCTTCTAGACAATATCATTATATCTGAAGAGGACATCAAAGATCAACTGTGTTTACTTAATGATAAAAAACCTCCTGGCCCAGATGGCATGATACCCAAGATAATAAAGAAATTAGCACCTTCTCTAATATGTCCTCTAACTTTACTTTGTAATAAGACTATTGAATCTGGTATTATACCTCTTTCTTGGAAATCAGCTTATATTAATGCAATATACAAAAGTAAGGGTACTCAAAATGATATCTCTAACTATAGGCCAATATCTATTACATCATGTTTTAGCAAAATTGTTGAAAAAGATATTTTTAAATATATGTTTAATTATATGAAATAATGTGATATCATAACGAAACACCAATCAGGCTTCTTACCTAGAGACTCGACTGTAAACCAGCTATTATCTATATATGACATTATTGTAAATAACTTGGATCAAAATAATGAAATCAGATTTGTATTTTGTGATGTAAGTAAGGCGTTTGATAGACTTTGGCATGAGGGTTTACTTTTTAAATTGGAATCGTATGGCATAAAAGGGAAAATATTACAATGGTTTAGGAATTATCTTTCTGATAGAAAGCAGAGAGTATCAACAGAGGGTTTTTATTCAACTTTTAAGCATGTCAAAGCCGGTGTACCCCAAGGCTCGGTCCTTGGTCCATTTCTTTTCTTAATCTATATTAATGATATAACAGAATGTGTAACAAGTAAAATAAAACTTTTTGCAGATGATACTTCTCTCTATGAAATAATAGACAACAATCAAAATGAAAGTGCAGTGAAATTAAATAATGATCTAGGTAATATTAATGCATGGGCAAAAAAATGGGATATCAAATTTAATTCACTAAAAACTGAATCTGTAATCTTCTCGAGGAAAAGGGAACAAAAGCATCCATATATCTTATTTGGTAATGAAACTGTAACTAATAAACAAACTCATAAGCATCTTGGTTTAACTTTTAGTAGTGATGGAAAATGGACATATCATATTGACAATATTTATGAGCTAGCTTATAAAAGAATGAACATATTGAGAATGTTAAAACACAAATTGGATAGAAAAAGGCTTATAACAATATAAACCTCTTTTATTAGACCAATACTTGAATATGGGGATGTAGTATGGGATAACTGTTGTAACCAAAACAAAAATATTCTTGAGTCAATCCAGCTAGGGGCATTAAGAATTATTACAGGATTGCGTATAGGGACCTCTCATTGTAAGCTTTATGCAGAAACTGGACTTGAATCACTTTGTTGTAGGCGAAAATATCATAAATTAGCACTTATGTTTAAAATGTTAAATAATGAATCGCCTAAGTAGTTAGAAGACATCATTGAACCATAGGTTCACAGTGAAATAGCCGTATTTTCAATCCCCTTTTCTGTAGAACTGAGAATTATTTCAATGGTTATTTTCCCTCAATGTGTAAAGAATTTATTCTTCTATCTGCAGAAACTTTAAATGCTACTTTCCTTCAACAATTTTTTTTTTTTATCAAGTCTGATAATATGAACAACACTGAAGAAATTGCTAGCACATTTAATTACTATGGGCCTAGAAAATTCAATATCATAATTTGTCAGCTGAGAAATCATGCTAGCAACCTAAATAGTTACTTATATATGGATCATCTGAATGACACACCAGCATGTAGATGTGGACATGAAAATGAAAATTCATTTCATTTTATATTTGAATGCCCACTCTATAACAACTTTAGAATGCAATTAGTAATGCAAATTTCTCAATTGGATATAACTGGTAATCATGATCATTTAATCTAAAAACTCTATTAAAGGGATGCTTAATATGAAGCGCTGATATTAACATAATCATTTTACAAAATATATCTGACTACATTTGTCAAACTAATAGGTTTGATATGTAATCTCACACACAGCAAAACTTTACATTGAAAGTGATGCTATTATTTATAGTGTCATGATCACTCTGCTAATAAGTATTGATACTGGTGTATATCTATCTTCACAACATCTCTGGTATTCGGCTGGACTTGATGGAATTTATGAGTGTACTATTTTAACCTGTTCTAACTATTTCTTAGTTACATGAATATTCTATAGTGCTTTGTTAAATAAATTTTAAGAGAATCAACTCCAATAATATATAATAATAACTACATTTTCCTATATGAATCTATATCATATTCTGAAATTTTACAAAATGTTTATTTCTTGGTAACTTATTCTATATATCCAGTGGGTGGATGGCCAATGTGTTTATACACAGGGACTTTTGGGCCTGTATCTCTTGGATTTTATGTAGGATGGGTTGTCAATAAATATACATGATTTAAACAAAAGTTGTAAAATGTTCATTTCACAAGCTAAATTGGAGTTATCTTCCCTGCACTGTTTAAATGGATTGTTATGACAGAATATATGTAATGTTGTAAATAAGTTTGAAAAGGACTTAAATAGGCCTAGCCTGATGTCCAATCCAATTGACATATATAAAGTCAATAAAATCTGATGAAATGAAAGAAATTGAAAACAAACATTTGCTGTGAGCATTGTCTTTGACACTGTCTCCTCAGATGCACACAGTATTGGAAGGGTGCCAGGAAACAGTGTCCGAAGGGTTCTATGTGTTGGACTAACCTGCCTTGATCTTGTATCTACTTGTGAGACATTCCCAAAGGAGGACACAGGGCAAATGTCACGTAATTTATACTCAACACTTTCTGCTAGCCAAAGTAGGGATTTTTATCACGTTTATCAAAAAAATATTACTAGATAATTAATACATTTGAATATTTGAACAAATTATTTTTTGTTAAGAGGCTTTAATAATACATGTACTGTAAGTGTAACTATAGAAAAAGAAAAAATCGTGTGAAAATTAGTTATGCATAACATAAAACATATTTGCTTAATGAAATGCAAATTTAAAAGCTCAGCAATAATTACAGAAAGGTCAACTTGTGAAACTACTTCTTGTAAGAGTGAATGAAATATTTGTAATACTTTGTTAACCATCTAAATTGTTTGGCACACTGTTCTACTGCTGACAGTCCAGTACAGAAATGTAGTTTTGTTGCATTTTCCTCATTCATTCTCTCCTGTTAGTTCATAATCCATAATGAGTTCCACTATCACACCCTGTTTGATAACTCCCTGACTTTAACACAATGGTTACAATGTGGTGTTCATTTTTTTCCTGACCTTTTCCTTCAGCCTTCCCGAAGTCCTTAATAGTACCAGCTCATTTAAAGCCTCCCTCCATACAGCTATATTTAGTTTTCTAGTGGTTTTTAACGTTAATCAATCATAGTTTTAAACGATAGTGTCAATATCATTTTTTGAATTCACAGTAAATTATGCCGCACCTGACCTTCACCACCCTAGCGTTATTTGTATCCACTCCTAGTTTGCCATAAGTCTTGAACTAGACCTAACATTGATTTTGAGATTGTGATACTTAAGTGCAGTTGAGTTTTACCTTGTCTTGTTTTAATCTTTTATTACCATTGCTTGGTCTGGTCTTTTGTTGATGTTGTTCTGGACTTACACGACACTTGCCTTTGATTTGCGTGCTTGTGCTATTATATCTTTGTCATCTTCTCTTGACTATGCCATTTTCATGACTTTGTCTTAGACCAATTGTCTTGCCATGTCTTGATCTTTTGTGCTGACATTGTTTAACAATCTTTGGTGGCACTTTCTTGACCTTCACATGGCATTGTCCTGATCATTTCCTATGTTGTCCCAACATTGTCCTGATCATTTCCAATATTGCCCTTACATTGTCCTGGTCTCATGGCTTTGTCTTGACCTTTCCTTGGCCTTTTCCTGATCATGTCTTCAACGTGCCTCTACTTTGTCTAAATATTTACCTGAAACTTAAAAATGTTAAAACTCTTAACTGTTTACAGTGTCCTATTGAGCATAATATGAGATATGTCGCTTGAAACCATTACTTGGTCAACCTGTGTCACTTCCTTGTTCTGACCTTGATGTGGTGACCTTGACCTGGTTTGTTACAGAGTGTTGGACTACTACTGGCAGAGAGGTGGAAATGCCTCCACAACAAGTACTGTACTGGCAATGCTCGGGGAGAGGTCAGAGTTCATGGGAGCCATGGCAACAGATTTAGAAAGCGAGTATGTCTTTATATTATATATATATATGAAATTCACTAGAAATTAGCGAATTTTTAGAGGTTCTAATTAAAGTTGACAACAACAAAATTATTGACAGTTATGCAAAGCCTAGCAATTCTCATAATTACATAGATTCTTTTCTCTAAACACACTAAAATCAACATGCATTTTGATATAGCTTCTTCATTAATTAATATACTTGGTGATTCAGAAATACAAGATACAAGATACAAGATACAAGAAACTTTATTTAACGTCGCATACAGGTAAACAAGGAACATTAGCTCTCGAGAGCTATTATTGTGACAAACATATGTAAAAATAACAATAACATATTATATAGCAAGTAAAGGGAGATAATCACATATATCAATGATAAAACAGTAATAGTCATCACAGAAAAAGAAAGTATACATATCACAGGTTTCTAAGTGATTGGGAGTCCCCTACCAACAAAGGCCCCCGGGATATATATATATAAATGGTGTTAATATATGAAAAGCATTAAATGTGATCACAGTAGTAGTATTCAGAATAGATAAATAAAAGACATAGTTAATAGTGAATGAATACTTGTATATCACACAAGAATAACTTAGGACTTAGGATTAAAACACTATGAAGTGGAATATACATACAATGCTAATATAGCAAAGAATGAAAATTGACAGAATATACACTATTATAGTGTGAATTAAAAATGTTACCGAAATCAATTAACAAAACAAATAATACAATACAGTGAAAACCTACCATACTATGTTTTGTATAATTTTGTAATTTATACACTTAACTTTCACAACTGTATATATCTCGATGCGTAAGGCTATGAATGCAATTAACATATTTTAAAAAGCAGTGTTCGTCATGAAGTTGTTTACAAACTAACAACTCAATTATGTAAACAGCTCACAAAAGTGATATTTTTGAAAAAAATGCATCTTGACTGGACTTGATCTCTGAGGCAATGTTACGTCAATAGTCTAATGTAAGTGTTTGTGACCAGATATCTCAATGGTCTATGATAAGTGTTTGTAAACAGGTATCTCAGTGGTCTATAGTGAGAGTTTGTAACCAGGGATATCAGTGGTCTGTAGTAAGTTTTGTGTCAAGGTATCGCGGTGAACTATATTTTTTTGTAATCAGGTATCTCAGTTGTCCATAGGTAGTGCGTCTGTTACTGTTCGTGACCAGGTACATGTAACTCAGTGAATTAGACTTAGTGATTGTGACCAGGTATCTCAGTGGTTTATAGTATAATTAGAGTTTGTGACTAGACTATAAATTTCGACCAATCAGAATCCTCTGTATTGTTGCTAATGCAACGAAACTAATGCGTTCTTAATGGAAGCACTGTGTTAAACAATACTGAAAATAAATCTATACTTGATAGTGTTCTAAAATATATATACAACACAAGAAGACTTGTTTAACTAATTAAAACAATCTATAAATTTTGTTATATATAGTCATAAATGATAAAATTACTGTCCTTAAACCATTATGTGATTCTACTGATTGTTATATTTACATTGATGTTTTAATATTATACACCTAAGGGATTAAGCTTTGTATGCTGTTTTTACTGATGGGTGCAATAAAGTAAAACATAAATGTGCTAAGTTTGAATGCTTAGTGTTCTGTGGTTTAATCTGGATTCTTCTCGAGTGGATGATATGTGAACGGTAAAGGCCGTTAGAGACTTTTTGTCTGAAACTCGATGGGATGAAAGATTTACACATAGAACACTGGCAATACATCTTACACATATGCTACATTATCAAAATCTTCTAGCTGAATTGCCTCATTTTATTTTTTTCATATTTTGATGTTGTTGTATCCCTTACTTTTTATCACTCCTACCAATGATATATATATTGATACTAAATGGTTCTATACTTCTAACTACTTCATGCAACAGCAGCAGGGTATGAACAGGGGGCACTAATGACTTGCAAAACAAAAAACAAAAAACAATTGTAGCAATTTCTCTGTTTAATATATCATTAGGGCATTGCACGATTATACATCGTACTGATTACGTATGCAAAGTATAATAGGAATCCCATTAGTAGTTCCTTCGTTTGGGTGACTTAATAAGAAACGGAGTAAAACCAATAAGTCCCCCACTGAGTTGGGGGACTTAATAATAATAATAAACGGAGCAAAAGATCGGATAGTATTGTAGTTTCGTTTTGTTTTACTATATATAGCTTTTTGCTTTAACTATATACATACCACACGTACGAGATAAAAAAGAGTTCGCTGCGCTCACTATAAAGTATTCCTTAAAATAACAGTTCAGCTAAAATGATTTTAGTATTTGCACTGATGAAATTGTTTTGTGACTTTTCAGTTTTCTTAGGGAGAATTTGAAACGTTATGGAGTAAGATTTGATAATGCAATGGTGTGTGAACCTGAAAGTCGTACCCCTGTTTCCATGGTGATTATCAACCAATCGAATGGATCCAGGACTATTCTGCACTGTGCCAAGTAAATAGGATTTCTGTAATATCAATTCACCGTACATTAGTTTATTCCCTGTGTATTTCTTTCAATTTCTTTTTGTGTTTTTCTATTGTTCAAGTGTTCATCGGTTTCCACACACAAAGAATACAAATGTCCATATAATTTTAACAAATAAAATCAATAACTAGAGGACATGTAAAATTGATTAGTATAAACATTTAAAAACGAAATTTTATTCATACATTTCAAACTTGAACACAAGATTAAAATTTGAACCAAAAGGAATATTTTTGCTTAATTTTAACTTCTTTTTCAGTAATTTACCTGAGGTTACTTTTAGTCATTTCCAAACCTTAGATCTGTCGCAGTATAAATGGATTCACATTGAGGTAAAGTTTATTTTTTTTGTTGATATGGAATTATACACTAAGAGGCAATTGATTTCTTTAAAAACAAAAGTTTTAAATCAAACATTTGCATTAATTTAATGTAATGTGACAATTTGTATATATTGTTCTAAAACGGCATATTAAACAATGTCCCCTTATAATTAACATCATATAATAATAATTATATATCATATATAATTCCTATTAAAATCCTGAAATATCCTATTGGCTACTGATAGGCAGTGATATACCTTAACACATTCAGGCGAGACCAGCAGTACAGGCCTACGATCAAATAATGCTTAGAGTGGTGCAATACAATGAGACAGCCGTCGACAAGATCAAAGTGTCACTGGAACTGGAGAAACCTGCACGTCCAGAGCTAGGTTGGTAGAGTTTTCTAAAGGTCTTTTCTGGAATTGGGGTCATCAAAACAATATCAAAGAAAATGACTGCCCAACAGATTCATGTGTGCGAATGCCCCTTCACAATCCTGTAACCTATACCTGTTGGTAGCACATATTTATAGAATTTTTATATGTTTTTATCTTTCTGTCCGTAAGTGTGTCCTGTTTGGTGTTTGTTAGCTCAAGACGAAATTTGTTAGAGAACTTCAAAAAAGTTGAACTTTCATTTGCAATGTGTATGCTTTACGACAATCATATAATTGATAATGACATTATGCACAGATGCATTTTCATCAATGTATCTGTTTTGACACATCACTGAAGTAGAAGTAAATTTCTGTTAATTTAATGACACTACATATATCATGTATTCGTCAATAGAAATTCATTTCATGTATATATTATGTTCTTTCCAGACACTCTCATACGTTATGCAGATGTCGTTTTCATCTCTAAGGAGAAAGCTGCTGAAGACCGTTTGTGTTCTAAAGAGGATGCTGTGCGCGCCTATATAAAAAAATGTAAAGCTGGGTATGTCTATAATTATAAACATTCCGAGCCTAACTTAAAATAAAGCCATTTACTAACAAACCAAATTCTGCAATAAATATATATTTGTACCTAAGATGATGAAAGTTCTATAATCATACGTTTGGTTAAAGTAGAATTACCATGAAGATCCCCTTGCTAAAGTTTGAAGATGACATTGTGATGAAACCTTGTCACTTTAATTAAAATTGTTTTATTTTCGTACAAGGGTTAAAAATAGGAATTTGTTGGAACGGATCTATAGAAGCGAAAGGGCAACCAACCAACCAAACAAATACTGAGATTTAGGGATCTATCTGTCATAGCTGGAACAGTTTAAAAGATTTAAAAGACTTCCCTACTTTGGGCTACAAATGTGCAAGACATGATGTTGTAGAAGTATTCAATAAACAAGTGTTGTCTATGACAGAATGCGTCCGACTCCTCTAAAACATGGCAGTTCAATTTCAAAAGACATAGTACCAGGGTACCTAAACAATTTTAGCTGACAGTTGTCCAATGCTCTATTTCATCTATTGCTTAGTTATGGACAGTTATCGATGTGTATAAAACGTGAATCCTGACAAAAACGTACACGTATAAAACATTAAGGTTTGTTAATTGTCGTCCTGTCGGGGCGAAGGGAATAAAGAGATAAAAATGATACTAACTGTGACAGTTGTTTAATCATAATTTCTTGCTTGGTTAACAACGTTTTTAGTACAAAAGTAATATATAATCTTGTATTCGAATGCGTTATTCCATTACTTTGTAATTTAATGTATACTAAAGTATATGATATGAATGCGTTATTCCATTACTTTGTAATTTAATGTATATTAAAGTATATGATTTGAATGTGTTATTCCATTACTTTGTAATTTAATGTATACTAAAGTATATGATTCGAATGCGTTATTCCATTACTTTGTAATTTAATGTATACTAAAGTATATGATTTGAATGTGTTATTCCATTACTTTGTAATTTAATGTATACTAAAGTATATGATTTGAATTTGTTATTCCATTACTTTGTAATTTAATGTATACTAAAGTATATGATTTGAATGTGTTATTCCATTACTTTGTAATTTAATGTATACTAAAGTATATGATTTGAATTTGTTATTCCATTACTTTGTAATTTAATGTATACTAAAGTATATGATTTGAATGTGTTATTCCATTACTTTGTAATTTAATGTATACTAAAGTATATGATTTGAATGTGTTATTCCATTACTTTGTAATTTAATGTATACTAAAGTATATGATTTGAATTTGTTATTCCATTACTTTGTAATTTAATGTATACTAAAGTATATGATTTGAATTTGTTATTCCATTACTTTGTAATTTAATGTATACTAAAATATTTACATTTGCATGGCATTGTCACTATATAGCCTCTTTGAAAGCTGTGTCGTTGATGGTACTTTAATTACCATGCATCACGAGACACAATTCTTAGCGTATTAATACAACACTGACCGGAACTACAATATCGAATATAAATAAACATGACGGCTGCTGAAATATCGCTGGGCATTGTGAGATTTGACAATGTCATTGTAAATTTATGTGCAAAATAAAAAATAAAATAAAAAACACTTTTATTACAACGAAAACAAGACCAAGGTCTGCAATATCGTACAGAATGCACATCGGTTGAAATCACCAATACCGGCAATGGAAACAATTTTAACGCTCATGCAATTTATCAGAAATATCGTCTGTTACACTGCACTGATCAACAGGGGTTCGTTACAAATGTCTGAAATACACATATTCTATAGACCTACTGACACATATGTTACAAACCTACTGATATGAGTCATAGCACACACATTTGTAACGAACCTGTGCTCCGTCGCAAGATCACTCACTTCAAACGCTATCAGTTTCACGCGTCTCGCATCCTCGGACGGTTCCTCAGTTTCTGACGACATGTCAAATAACGAGTCTGTTATAGAATCTACCGACTGTTGTCAGGTTCCCATACAATCAACAAATAAATTCACGCCTGGATTCTTCACAAAATGAGCAAAGAGAAAAGTTCGAATTAAGTTCCAAAAATAACTCCCTCGTGGAGGGCAAGGTCGGATTTACGGTGTTCACTGTATTTGTCCATGCGCGAAATTTGTTCCGGGGAAAAATCGAAACAATTTCAAATCTAACTTTCATCTCAGAGTTCTATTGGTAACTTAAATCACCCTATAGACATATCATACGCAACTGTATTGATACTGAATTGTGAAATAAAATTGAAGTGTTTGTTAAAATTTCAAAGTACTATTTTGTTTGCCAATCAGCACGCGACAATACGCTGTTCAAACTATTGAACGAAATTGTGTGGACTGTCGATAAGGCTTGCATTTTTAATTTTAAATATAAATTATAAGTTAAAAGAACATAAGAGGCAGAGAAAACGTAAATATAAGTATTGAACTGTTTTTGTATGGCATTTATGATCTATTTGAATGACACAGCTTTGCAAGCAAACAAATCATAACGCGCGCTAGTTCAATGCTTAAATATATGATTTGAATGCGTTATTCCATTACTTTGTAATTTAATGTATACTAAAGTATATGCTTTGAATGCGTGGCTCTAGTAATTCGTACTTAATGTATAATAATGGAATATGTCCATGTTGTTGACAGAGCCGTGGTGGTCTGTGCCTGGGGTGACGAGGGAGCGGCCGCCCTAACTGGAGACGGCCTCCTATGTACCAGTCCTGTGTTTCCCCCGGACACACTGGTGGACACTCTGGGCGCCGGGGATACCTTCAATGCTGCTACTGTGTTTGCTCTGTGTCAAGGTCAGAGTGTGCAGGAGGCCATTAGCCTGGGATGTAAAGTGGCCGGGACTAAATGTGGGATGAAGGGCAACAATGGACTGAGGGATATTATATGGTAGTGGATCTGGTTTGTATGTGTGGTCTAGGTTTGAATATCATAAAGTGTAATTATCTATAATTTATTATAAAAACTGATCAGGATCTGACGAAGAAAGTTTTCTAACTAGACTTTACTGGAGATATTCCAAACCGTTTCACATCGAAGTGAGCTTAGACACTTAGAAAAGAAACAACAGTTTAAGCAGATTCAGTAACCGGGGGGAAAGAGCAACAGTGAGCGTTCGAACAATTGAAGGCTTACCAACATCACCACCTGTTCTGGGATATGCAGACTGTTTACTTCCCTTTGAAGTACACACAGATGCCAGTGCCAAGGGACCATTTCATATCAGGAACAGAAGGGAAAGAAGAAGGTCATTAGCTATGCTAGCAGAGGGTTAAACAAGGCTGAACGGAAGTACCCGGCTCATAAATTAGAGTTCCTGGCAATGAAGTGGGCAAGCAATAACAGAAACGTTCACAGATTACCTTTACGGAAATCGCTTCACTGTTGTTACTGACAACAATCCAATTACTTATATGTCCTTACGACAGCGAAACTGGATGTCACAGGACACCGTTGGCTAGCCGCGCTGTCATCAGCATGTCCTGTAATCGTCACACTGTAAAGTCTCCTCCTGTAATCGTCACAATGTACAGCCCCGTCATATAATCGTCACAATGTACAGCCCCGTCCTGTAATCGTCACAATGTACATGTGGTGGGGGTGGGGTTTATCTCCCATCTGGGGAATCATCACAGACTACGACGGACTTTGTTTCCACCATTTATTTAAAACAACAGCAACCGTAGCACAAACAAGACGTAACATAGAAAACACCCTACAATGACACAATAACACACATATAAGAGACTGACCCAATGTTTCACTGAAATATTACATTATACACCATACAATGTATTTATAAAGTATAAAACCTATCAAACTCANCAATGTTTCACTGAAATATTACATTATACACCATACAATGTATTTATAAAGTATAAAACCTATCAAACTCATTATATTTATTATCTGTAATTATACGGTAATTAATACTATATAATTTAGCTCCGTCACATATTCCATTATTATAGTGGCATTACTTGTAAAACTATGTGGCTCTATGGCCTATTTAATTGACTAATTAAATACTATCAATAATATACAATATCTGAAATACATTTTATCATTAATTACATTACCTTAATTAAACGTGAACTTACTCTATCATTCCGACAGGGGCTAGCTCCGTGCTTGTACACTACGTATACACAGGTCACTACACAGGTCTAACAGAATTCCATTTCACAATATTTCCTTATTATAACACATATGTAACACCCCAACTCATACCTGGTTCTCTTCTAAATCCTGGTATCAAAATGTTACACCCAGCATGGCTGCCATTTTCTTGCACACAGAGGTAGAAAGCATGCAGGTGAGTGATACAGTGAGGTGGCAGTCACATGACCAACAGGTACTTTACATAGGTCACAGGTCACAGGCCAGGTAAACATACACAGAAGCACATGGGACTGTTGACATCTGAACACATGGACAATGTTACCTACATGACAGTACCATACACCACTATACCATACAACCTATGACATGATTACTTTAAACATTACTGTCACACTTGATATACTATACACATATTATGGACATTACCTAATGGTGGGAGTTATATATTTTGTATGTATTTCTGTAAAAAACATGTAGTTAAAACTGTGAAACACCAGACAGGCTGTCTCCGCCACATACAGCCCCGTCCTGTAATCGTCACAATGTACAGTCCCGTTCTGTTATCGTCACACTGTACAGTCTCCTCCTGTAATCTTCACAATGTACAGTCCCGTCCTGTAATAGTCAAAATGTACAGTCCCGTCCTGTTATCGTCAAACTGTACAGTCCCGTCCTGTCATAGTCACAATGTAAAGTCCCGTCATGTAATCGTCACAATGTACAGTCCCGTCATGTAATCATCATACTGTACAGTCCCGTCCTGTAATCGTCACAATGAACTGACCCATCATGTAATCGTCACAATGTACAGTCTCGTTCTGTTATCGTCACACTGTACAGTCCCGTCCTGTTATCGTCACAATGTACAGTCCCGTCCTGTAATCGTCACAATGTACAGTCTCGTTCTGTTATCGTCACACTGGACAGTCCCGTCCTGTTATCGTCACAATGTACAGCCCCGTTCTAAAATAGTCACCATGTACAGTCCTGTCCTGTTATCGTCACAATGTACAGTCCCTTCCTGTTATCGTCACAATGTACAGTCCCGTCATGTAATCGTCACAACGTACAGCCCCGTCATGTAATCGTCACAATGTACAGTCTCGTTCTGTTATCGTCACACTGGACAGTCCCGTCCTGTTATCGTCACAATGTATAGTCCTTTCCTGTTATCGTCACAATGTACAGTCCCGTCATGTAATCGTCACAATGTACAGCCCCGTCATGTAATCGTCACAATGTACAGTCCTTTCCTGTTATCGTCACAATGTACAGTCCTTTCCTGTTATCGTCACAATGTACAGCCCCGTTCTAAAATAGTCACCATGTACAGTCCCGTCCTGTTATCGTCACAATGTACAGTCCTTTCCTGTTATCGTCACAATGTACATTCCCGTCCTGTAATCGTCACAATGTACAGTCCCGCCCTGTATTCGTCACACTGTACATTCCCGTCCTGTAATCGTCACACTGTTCAGTCCCGTCCTGTAAACGTCACACTGTACAGTCAATCGTTAATTAAGTCTTCATAAAGAGAATCTGTCGACGTATGATATTATTTTCAGATGTGAAAATATGTTTGTCATTTTACGGCCCCTTTACAGAACGGATAGATTATATTACTTAAAATGGTTTCAAAAATACTGTTGTATGAATTTCTATGGTATTTTTCAAATTGTTAGAGTTTGCAAAGAACTGACACCAGACCGATTCTTCGAGTTTTGACAAAATTTATTCTGCTAGATTTTATTTTGTCTAGAAATGTAAATAACTTGAAAAAGTAAACAACTTTTTAAATACGGGTTTCCTGCCTTTTTGCGATTTTCAAAATAAGCTGTCGACATTTATACATGCATTAAATATCGTTAAAGAAATCATTCTTTTAGTTTTGTTTTCTTTGAATAATTTCCATATAAGCCCTTACTTTACTTTAAAATCTCCAACTGTTTACTACGGTGGCTGATATGTGCCATCTCGTTGTTTCGTCTTTTC
>NW_018405252.1:86042-88202 GCF_002113885.1 Mizuhopecten yessoensis
CCATGCATTGGCATCTTCTAGGGTAACCACATGCAAAAGGGCATCAACGATACCTCAGGTTAAAGATGCCCACTGGGCATCATTTCGAATTTCAGTACAGAATCGTTAAGTTTTCGTTTTCAACATGCCAGGTCATATTGTTATAGGTCTTATGCCGCTTTTTCACAACCATACCACCACTGGGCATCTTCTAAGGTAACCACATGCAAAAGGGCATCAACGATACCTCAGGCTAAAGATGCCCACTGGGCATCATTTCGAATTTCAGTACAGANTTTTCGTTTTCAACATGCCAGGGCATATTGTTATAGGTCTTATGCCGCTTTTTCACAACTATACCACAACTGGGCATCTTCTAAGGTAACCACATGCAAAAGAGCATCAACGATACCTCAGGCTAAAGATGCCCACTGGGCATCATTTCGAATTGAGATCTTATGTTTTTTGTGCATAATTTGTGTACACAACGATGTCACATTGTGTCTCACACGACGCATTCTTTATTTATTTTTAGTAAAACACTTCTTATTCTATATGACTTGCGCAAGTCTAAAATGTCTTGGTTATATCACATAGATTTCTACGCACTCATAATTAAAAAGGAATGGTTAATCTACATTTCTACTGCAGCAGGAAACATCAGCATTTTTTTCCTGCTTCGTAAACCGAACCAAAATAAATTGAATGTCAGCTTTCATTCGTCATATTGGTGTAATTATACTAATATTAACGGGACTATTTCTTCAAATTACGAACTACCTTCGTAATACAACACCGCCGATTGGCTGCCTATATTTATCCATTGTTTCTCTGACGTCATTTCGTACTCTGGGAATCCCCATCTACAGTCAGCTTCTGTAGACTTGCTCAAGTGCATGTCTGATACTTTGCACAATTGAATTATCAGTGAAAATTACCATGGCAGGTGTTTTTTCTCCAGCAGATGTGCTCTTTCGAAATCTAAAGAAATATGATGAACTGATTATGTAAATGATAAATGATGTAAGTAGCCTATAGTTATTTCCGCACTCCATCCCGCTCATAAATTGATCTAACTCCCCATTTTCTCTAACTACTGAATGAAAGGTTCCTACATATGTAGCTTACGTTATATTTCATTTTGACAATCATACCTATATGTGTATAAGGACGTCAGTTACTTCACTTAGTTAGTAATTTATCGTACCTTTACTAATGATGTTATCAATTTTTATCGGTGTTATAAAAAACTCAATCAGTTCTTTATAAGTGCGATTTTTTTTATCATCAAAATGTAGCGACCACCCGAACATCTTCATTGGTACGCATACGTACGAAAGGATTACAGAATTACTTGCCATATGTTACACTTTTGCCGCCCGGAACTAAAACTCCAATGAATGGCAGTTTCAACATATACATTTACATACATGTATGAACAGACCCCGTCAGAGGAGTCATATTTTCCCTTCCAGACATCATGACAAAATATTCATTTTAGCGACGGAGTCAATCTGGTTCTCTAAGTTCTGCTTACGCTGATAAGATTTTACCAGTGCACGATAGAAAATACAAACAATGTTAAGAAGTACAGGCATAGCCCAGTGTTCTCCTACAATAACAAAAAAAAGGTTAACATCGTTTGAGGAAAAGCTACCTTTTTTTGCATTGGTTTATTACAAATACCACTGAAAATAATATTTACGTTTTCTATTACGTTTTGTATTTACATGTAGCAAACATTTCAATACAAAATACGATGCAGAAAAGAGGTGTTACATAGAAGGTGAAAACCGGCCCACGATAAATTTTGAATGTTTTCGTGTAAATCAATTAATTTGAAAAACTGAAAAACAATGCTTAAACTTCATCTAGACAGCAAGTTTGACTTCAGCGCCCCCTACACTGAAGTTCGAGAATTTAACCACCCCATGTGCCTTTAATAGGATCAGTGTGGCAATAACAAAAACATAATTGCAATCTGCTTGTACATTTAAGTAACATAAACAATTACCTTTGAAATGATATATAACAATTGGCCATATGTTATACCAATTTTTCGCAAATTACCATAAACATGTAAATCTGCTCCCATAAAATAACTTTTCAATTTTGGACTGTTTTGTTTTTGTAAGAGCATCAACAAGATAAAACTCGGGTTCCATCAAATTTCCACACTTA
>NW_018405252.1:88754-89375 GCF_002113885.1 Mizuhopecten yessoensis
CAGCGGGCTTGGATTACCAGAGTAGCCTTCTCAGGCGACCCCTTACGCAGGAGCTTCTGGCGTCTCCAAGCCGTTCACTTACCGGTACCGTACTTGTCACTGAACACAACGTACAAAATAGCCACCAGAGTAGCCTTAGCAGGCGTTTCTGGTACAGTATTTTGCAGAGGTGTTCTTACCACAGCCAGCCCTAAATCACTGGCATAACCCTGCTTATATGTGGAAACCATTTTCAGGAACTCAAGGTACCAGGTCATTTGCATAATCATCACATTTATTCATTTATCAATAACTATCCTACAACATACATGCATACAGAAATAATGTCATATCCATTCCAAGTAATTAATAAAAGATTCTGGTAATATTGGTTTTGATCAAACTTCGCTAATCATCATTAATAAAGAGAAATCAATACAAATTTAGATTCCATGAACGTTTACTTAACGTTTGTTCAAAGGGGAATCACTCTACCGAAAATCACATAATCATCACAGTTTTCATCAAATATCAAAGTACTGAATGTAATGACTCAGTTCTGCCATCTGATCCTAAAAACGTTGTATTGATTATTTGATTGGACTATGCTCAAAAACAACAATTTATGTTTATGTACATTCA
>NW_018405252.1:89605-90188 GCF_002113885.1 Mizuhopecten yessoensis
CACATGTAATTTAGAGAGAGAAAAAAGGCCCGCAGACCCTACTAGTAACAGGAGATATATACATGTAGTTTCTTGTTTGGAGAGCTGAAATGTATAATGCTGTATTCACAGCGAGATATACACATAAGGAATAAGCGACAAAAAAAAATTCGGCATGGCCAACAGACACAAATATACAACTTGTATAGCAAGTGATCGCCGGGAAATCTGGTTATGAAATTATTGTTGATTATGGAATTTTAAATATTTCTTTAGCCTTACAATCTTGAAAAATAGGTCTTAATGTTTGAACCTATATTAACTCTGTGGCTACGAAACGATGTGAAATCATTATTTGCACAAGTATGATAGCCTGCCGTTCAGATTAGCTACTATCTAAATCATAACACTATGCTTTAAAACTGTGACCTTGAACGTAGACCCTGCATTCAAAATTTTAAAAATTGATAAACTTGCATTCTAGCTTCACATTATTTAAATATTATGACACTAGGGCTAATGGTTATTCAGACGATTTTTTTATTTTTTTTTAAAGTTTAACATATTTTACCTTTGTGACCTTGAAATACGATTGGGGTCATTT
>NW_018405252.1:92757-94228 GCF_002113885.1 Mizuhopecten yessoensis
GGTCTAATTATTATAAAAATTAATGCACAATACTCTCTCTATGATCGTGTGACAGTCGTCACCCGAACTTCCAGTACTTTGATATTTAGCAAAAAGATAAGGGGGTACGGGGAAAGAAGTTCCGATAAGTGGCCTTTTCAGTGAAACATCTTTACAAGATTTATTTGCAAGAAAGATGGGTATCTAGATAATTTAGCTGTAAAAATGTGATCAAAAATGTTAAAATGTTATGACAAATACCGAATAAAAATGTACTTTGCAAGAAAATGACATCACGCATGGGTAATTGCTATGTACCATCGGAAAGGGTATTGAAAGTGCCATTTAACAACGGAAGGAGAATTTTCTTTTGTTTTGTGTATTTCGAAATATAATGCATGAAAGGCACAAGGTGTCCTGGGCATCCTGAAAATCAATGTATGGGGCGCTGCAGTCAAAAAATGGTCCTTTTTGAGGAATAAACATTGTTTTAATGTGTGTTTCATGCCAATTAATCAATTTATGCTTAAACATTTTCAATCGGTCGTGGGCCGCCATGCAACACCTCTTTTCATTATCGTTTTACGTATTCTCGCGAGAGTTTGCTATAACTGTATACGAGTTGACAACTGTACCTAGGGGAGATAAAAAATAGACATCAATTCGAAATATGCATCTTTAGCATTAGGTATCGTTGATGCCCGTTTGTATGTCAATACCTTAGCCGATGCCCTGTAGCGCTATAGGTGTGATAAAGCGGCATAAGACCTATAAAAATGTGCTTTGGCAGGTTCAAAACAAAAGCTTAATGAGTCTAGGCTGAAATTTGCAAAAGTGCCCAGTGAGCATCTTTAGACTAGGGCATCGTTGATGCCCTTTTGCATGTGGATACCTAAGAAGATGCCCAGTTGTGGTATAGGTGTGAAAAAGCGGCATAAGACCTATAACAATATGCCCTGGCATGTTGAAACAGAAAACTTAACGATTCTGTACTGAAATTTGAAATGATGCCCAGTGGGCATCTTTAGCCTGGGGTATCGTTGATGCTCTTTTGTATGTGGTTACCTTTGAAGATGACCAGTTGTGGTAAAGTTGTGAAAAAGCGGCATAAGACCTATAACAATATGCCCTGGCATGTTGAAAANAATTAACGATTTTGTACTGAAATTCGAAATGATGCCCAGTGGGCATCTTTAGCCTGGGGTATCGTTGATGCCCTTTTGCATGTGGTTACCTTAAAAGATGCCAATGCGTGGTATAGTTGTGAAAAAGCGGCATAAGACCTATAACAATATGCCCTGGCATGTTGAAACAGAAAACTTAACGATTCTGTAATGAAATTCGAAATGATGCCCAGTGGGCATCTTTAGCCTGGGGTATCGTTGATGCTCTTTTGCATGTGGATACGTAAGAAGATGCCAATGCGTAGTATAGTTTTGAAAAAGCGGCATAAGACCTATAACAATATGCCCTGGCATGTTGAAAACGAAAA
>NW_018405252.1:94850-115790 GCF_002113885.1 Mizuhopecten yessoensis
TCGTAAGGTCAGTGTTACAGTGCTAGATGTTTTATGTACAAATCAGCGTTTGGTATCGAAGCGATCATAACCAACAGACAAATAAAATGTAAAACAATTAATAATGACATAACAATTCAGTTGTCTTTCAAAAGACATTTATGGTCCCGGTGTTGTGATGTCTGTAAGTATGGTGCTAGAGTTGTTATACCTAAAAATCTAGTGCTAGAGTTCGTATGTCTATAAGTCTGGTGCTAGAGTTGCTATACCTATACTTCTAGTGCTAGAGTTCGTATGTATATAAGTCTGGTGCTAGAGTTTTTATACCTATAATTCTAGTGCTAGAGTTCGTATGTATATAAGTCTGGTGCTATAGTTGTTATACTTTCAAGTCTGGTGCTAGAGTTGCTATATCTATAAGTCTGGTATACAGTTGTGAGTTCTATATGTCTGGTGCTAGAGTCATTATGTCTATAAGTCTGGTGCTACAGTCGTGATGTCTATATTGTTGGTTGTAGAGTAAGTATGTCTATAAGTCTGGTGCTAGAGTTGTGATGTCTATATGTCTAGTGCTAGAGTTGTTTTGTCTATAAGACTGGTGCTAGAGTTCTGATGTTTATATGTCTGATGCTAGAGTTCTGATGTGCATTTGCCTGGTGCTAGAGTTGTGATATCTTCATGTCTGGCGCTAGAGGTGTGATGACTATAATACTAGTGCTAGAGTTGTGATGTCTGTATGTCTGGGGCTAGAGGTGTGATGTCTATGAGTCTAGTGCTAGAGTTATTTTGTCTATAAGACAAATGCTAGAGTTGTGATGTCTATATGCCTGGTGCTAGAGTTAGGATGTGCATTTGTCTGGTGCTAGAGTTATGAGTTATGTATGTCTGGTGCTAGAGGTGTTATGTCTATATGTCTGGTGCTAGAGGTGTGATGTCTATATGTCTGGTGCTAGAGTTATGATGTGTATCTGTCTGGTGGTAAAGTTGTGATGTCTATAAGTCTGGTGCTAGAGTTATTATGATGATATGCCTTGTGCTACAGTTGTGAGTTCTGTATGTCTGATGCTGGAGTTGCGATGTGTATATGTCTGATGCTAGAGTTGTTATGTCTATATGTCTGGTGCTAGAGTTGTTACATATAAGTCTGGTGCTAGAGTTGTTATTACTGTAAGTCTGGTGATAGAGTTGTAATGTCTATAAGTCTGATGCTAGAGTTGTGTTGTCTATTTCCCTGGTGCCAGAGATATGGATTTGGTATGTATCTGGTGTAAGTGTCATACATGATGAGTAGGTATTAAGTTTGAGTTATTTAATTTCAATATTTATATTTTAACAACTGATGCACACTTTCATTAGTATCATCCTTGTAATATCATAATTATGTTTTTCCATATTAAAAGTTATTGCTTTGTGTACTCTCGCGAGAGTTGGCTACAACTGTATCTGAGAGTTAGAGGAGATAAAAGACAGAAAAATACAAGAATACTAGGTTTGTTTGATGGTAATTTTATCTTTCCATTAAGATTTTGATAATATTCACCGCATTTCAATTTTAAATACCATTTGTAGTTCATAACCGAATCGGGATATATGCTTGCATGAAGCTACATTCAGTGACTAACTATAACTACTAAATTACAAATTTTCAGATAAAGCTCT
This sequence comes from Mizuhopecten yessoensis, assembly GCF_002113885.1. Taxonomy (NCBI): domain Eukaryota; kingdom Metazoa; phylum Mollusca; class Bivalvia; order Pectinida; family Pectinidae; genus Mizuhopecten; species Mizuhopecten yessoensis. Next base: position 96,489 of record NW_018405252.1, read on the forward strand.
GAAACTGAACAGTGTTATCAGGCTTATGAATATTTCTTAAAAGTCAACAATATATATTGTAGTGAATAGAGACATATCAAACTGTTGGCAATACCCAACCCTAATTAGTGGGGTATAATTAATTTTTGACTAAAAAATAATCAAGATGGATATCAAGTCGTCATCTTGGATTTTGACAGTTCAAAAACATTATCACAATTTCCCATGAAACAATTTACCTTTCCTTACTCATAGCAGGTTATATAATATTTCTTAAATTGCAGCATAAAACGTCTAACGATTTGCCATTCCTCGGTGCAAAAAAACCCCAAACAATCTTAGATATAGATTCGAAAAAGTGCCCGATGGGCATCTTTAGTCTTGAGTATCGTTGATGTCGTTTTGTATGTGAGTACCTTAAAAGATGCCCTGTTGTGACATATATGTTGTGAAAAAGCGGCATAACAGGTAATGTCGGTTACTTTTTACTGGCAAACTAGCCCAACATAAATAAGGTCAGTCCAAGTAACCAACTTCATGCTGGTTACCGGAAGACGACACAACGAGAATTAAGGTTTGTTAATTGTCGCCCTGTCGGGGCGAAGGGACGATACAACGAGAATTAAGGTTTGTTAATTGTCGCCCTGTCGGGGCGAAGGGACGATACAACGAGAATTAAGGTTTGTTAATTGTCGTCCTGTCGGGGCGAAGGAACGACACAACGAGAATTAAGATTTGTTAATTGTCGTCCTGTCGGGGCGAAGGGACGATACAACGAGAATTAAGGTTTGTTAATTGTCGTCCTGTCGGGGCGAAAAGACGAAACAACGAGATGGCACATATCAGCCACCGTAGTTTACCGCACTGTGTTGTACATGTATTATAACGGGGATACAGAGTGGATGGCTAAGTGGATATAATCAATAATTGTTTACGAATATGTATTTCGTACGTTCACCGCATTCCGTTTCTTATATTATAATCTTACCGGAGTTCCGGAAGTTAATTTGTTTTTGTATGTTATTCACGCCTTGAAATAAAATGTCGAAAAAGAAGATTTGTTGCTGAATCTGTTGATGCATGTTTGAGCTAATTCCCCAAACTTATAATCTGTGTGCCACAAAAGCTCTATCACAGTACTATCCAGTAATGGTTTGTACATTACGTTGGGAAAAGGGTAAATTTTGAAGTTTTCGCACGTGATTCACATCACATTCAAAACCTTTGTACATTCTGAGCAGATATTTAAGTAGATGAAATTGATCTGAAGGTAGTATATCATTACATATACATGTCATCCTTCTTCAAATTATAATATAATGTTGATCCGCAATTTTTCGACTGTGTGTCAGCCTCTGACGTTACGTCATTGTGTTCATAATTAGCCGCACTAAACCAGAGACGTATATCGTCTCTGACTAAACAAAGCAATCTGTTAAAATATTGTTTTCGGGTTTCCTTAAAACGAAATAAAAATGTAGGTAACACATCTTGAACGACAACATCAATCGGCCATTGGTCAGTGTTCATGGATCGTTTATAAATGGTTGACAAAATACATTTTGTTTGTTGCTTTATTGTCAAGTAAAACGCTTGGCTGGATTGACGTTTGTTACGGCACGATTTCTCACACAGACAAGGTTTCTCACCCGGGTGAGAAATCGTGCAAAACATATGGGTATAGGTAATACGTTATCTCACCCAACTCTCTATCTCAATTGGATTTTGTCCGTGGTGTCTTAAAACTTGCCTAAGTGAACATGTTATAGATGAGCTGACGAGATTTCAAATGAGTAGTAGTTCAATGTTCAACATGCCATATATTTATTGATTGACTTATCTATCAATCTATTTCTTCATATGTCATTATATAATGTATTGCTTTTTACCGAAAGTCGATCTAAACCCCTAAAACATATAAAAATTACATATTATGACTACTGGTTTCTTCAAGGTTTTGTTCATATAAACAAATGCACTTCTGGTCTTTATAGCATATACACGTGTTTTTGTTATATACTGTTGTTTGAAACGTTTAACATGTAAGACCACAGTTACCTTAAAAGTAAGTCAAGTGTTCCGCAACCGTTCAAGGTATCTGCTGGTCAAATATCTACAAATAGCTGATAGACTACTGACGTACTATACCACAGCATAGCATTATAGATACTTCGAGGCAGGTGAGCAAAAAATATATGATGTACAATAAAACCAATTAACTTGAAACTAAATAAAAAGACCACAGCAGGATCCAAGAAGAGACATATAAACAAACCAGCGTTCAAAAGTTACTGAGACTGTGATAGGTGTTGCGGAAACAACAGGATAGAAGAGAAGAAATTCCTATCGTCCGACCAAATCAGGTCTGTGTGATTTATTTCTAAATATTTGAAACACACTAACAGGAGCTATCATCGAGTTCAGAAATATGCATATTCTGTTTTCCATATTAAGTAAATTTGACCTACTTTTGAAAAATTGACCTACTTTATTAAAAATTGTCATTGGGTTCAGAAATGTACTTCGAACTGTTATTTCACCTAATTATTTCACTGTGGCCTACTTTTGAAAATTGACCTAGATTACTAAACATTGCCATTGGGTTCAGAAATGAACTTAAAACAAATGTTTAACCTAATGAGGTCACTTTGACCTACTTTTAAAAATTGACATAGATCACTAAAAATTGACATTGGGTTCAGAAATGAACTTAGAACTGTTGTTTCACCTAATTAGATAAATTTGACCTACTTTTGATAAATTGTCCTGCATTATTAAAAATTGTCATTGGGTTAAGAAATGAATCTCTCTTTCGCCTAATTAGGTCACTGACTTAAATTAAGTATGTTGCCGATGGTAGTAATATATGTTAACATGATGGTACTCATTACCTCAGTGTTCACTCTCATATGCCACGATAAATATGCCTCCATACGTATCGTTTGATAATTTAAGTATGTATGGGGTTGATTAACACTTTTTTAAACTTTGTGTGACTATAATAATGAACTAGATATGAAATACAGAATATGTAAAAGACGAGATGTCACAATGAACTACATCAATAACCTATTAATTGTATACTGACAGCACCTAAATCGATTTTTGTAAATGTCAAACCGCTGTATTTATATCACAGTCATACAACAGTCATGGTTGTGAAATATTTTTAAGCAGTTTGACAGATACTTCCATTGTTGTTTAAAGAAAACTAGGCCAGTTTGACATTACTTTATCAATAAACCGCCTCCATGTCGTATAGTTTACAGACTAACTATCATGTGTCTCAATCAAACCTTTAATATACAACTGGAATAGAACATCGCTTATTTGTTAATATATATTGATAGAAATATTAATCTGTCTCAAAATATCAACGAGTTTCAACCTCATTATATTACAAGAGGACCGCAAGTAGGAACCGTATTCGCTCGTCCCATACCAATCTGACATACTTAAATCCTACTGATGCATTATCATATCTGAATGTATGAAAATATGGAAATGCAAGGAGAGGAAACAGCATTTTTATTACTCAGTAAAGTCGAGGACTATTCCTTGAACTTTTGAAAGGAGAGTACACACTATACTTTACCGACTTAAGCTGAAGTAATAAATATATATTTCAAATATCCGTTATGACCTTTGCAAAAACTGAGTTGCAATGGCCTCCCCATTGTACATAATTCAAACCATGAAAAAAGAAATTGAAACTGTCCCTTATTGCCAAAAAATCTATTCAGTTTACACAATTAAAGCCAAAGATATTTCTATTGTTTATTAATTACTGGCAAAAGATGAGTGTCGTATAAGGCCCTTTTTTGGGCCCGGTATGTTCAAAGATGTCTTATCGTATCACATGCGCACATTTGGGGTACCAAAAGGGGTAGGGTAAATCACAAATATACTTTGCTGTTTTCAAAATAAGCTAAAACAACCAAAAAATACCATTTCAGTTTTTTGAAACATGTGTGAGTGAAACAGACATATATAAAAGAATGAAAAATGACAGAAATTCAATCGTCACTTAAAGATTGTTTATATAAAACGGAGGATTAATTGTGTATGTTATGCAATAACAAGGTAGCCACTTATCAACAAACCGTACTGATCAGGACCGAACATCGAATTTATTATTCGTATTTAGAACAACTCCCAACCGCCTCTGTTTGTGGATAACTTGAGTCACTTTTCAAAACTGGCCGCCGCAAATTTTGATGAGCAAGACGTCAGGTCGTCTGAGCTTTTATCTGAGTAGGAAAATAAAAGGAATAAGCATGACAGGGATTAAAATGTGTCTATATGCTTCGATGCTTAAAGAGCTTTAAAAAACATATCTGGTGAATCTTACTCTGACGATGCAGTCACGTTTTCAGTCCATGCAATATAATGTTCTGTATTTCAATTTTGTTTTAAAAGAAGAGATTTATTATCTGAAACTCACCAAATGGGTGCAGTTATCAATTTACTCTTAAAAGATATATCAAACAAGAGAGGTATAATAGACTGGGAAGGTCTTTGTATCAGGAAATCATTTTTCTTAAATAGCGTTTGATAGCAGAGACTAGTGCATGGTATTGGAGAAAGTTTGTGTTGGTTTGTTAAATCCAGATATGTTCACACAGAAATGTTAATTTATAAAAAAAAGATATAAACATACACCTCACTATATAGGCAGTTGAAGATGCATGCATTATTATTGGCAGTAAGACACGGGTAACGATATTTGATTGATCCTTGAATACATTAACATGGCATATACATACACACACTCTCACACACACACAACTAAAACTACTCGTGGTTCAGCATAACACCCACCACCTTCACCATTATTTAAACTCAACATCACAACATTCATCCTCATCAACATACAATAGAATGGCATCATCATCATTATACTCAGACATCCTCGTTTTGCCATAATGACACTCACCATCAACATTATCATCATGAACACAAAGGACAATATCTCTGTAATTACTTTTCATATAATTATCGGATTAAACTGTCTGATTCACATGCACAACTGTACCAAATTTAATGGATATTAACGGTTAATGGAACTAACGGACCAGCTTGTTGTCAAGACAAATATGTAATATTCAAACGTCACAAGAGAAATAATTAAGCAGGCATATACACTATAATTCAATCAACATATCTAATGGAAGCAAACTTTAGTTTCTAGGGATCAGATGGGAAGTGGTGGAGTAATGAAAAAAAGAAGCATTCTTACTTCGTTATATCAATTTAATATCGAATGAAACAAGAGGCCCAATGGACCTGCATCGCTCACCTGGTATTAATCTCACACCTGTTACCTTAAAAGTGATCTAAAATAAAGCTACAGGCAAAATATCAGTATTTATTACTATAAGTCATTCAAAGCAACCAGTTAAAAGATTTAAAAACATTTGATCCCTGTGACCTTGAAAGTCGAACAAGGTAATTACGTTGAACAAACTTTGTAGCCCTCCATCTCAGCATGCAACTTGCCAAATATCACCACCCTAGACCTTTTGTTTAATGAGATGAGATCATTTAAAACTTTATACATATTTGACTACACGTGACCTTGAAAGTGGGTCAAAGTCATTCAAATAACTTGATATCCCTTCATCCAAATATCAACATTTTGGGCCTTATTCAGAAAAAGTCGCTTAAAGATTATAAACAAATTTGACCCCTTGAACCTTGAATATAAGTCAAGGTCATTCATTTGAACCAACTTTGAAGCCCTTCATCCAAGCATGCTAATGGCCAATTTAATCATCCTGGGCCTTTTGGTTATTCAGAAAAGATTCGTGTAAAGGTTTTAAACTTATTTGACCCCTGTGACTTTAAATAAAAATCAAGGTCATTCATTTTAACCAACATCGTAGCCCTTCATCCAAGCATGCTAATGGCCAGATATCATCACCCTGGAATTTTTGGTAATTCAGAAGAATTGGTTAAAAATGTTGAACATATTTGATCCCTGTGACCTTGAATATAGGTCAAGGTCATTCGTTTGACCAAACTTGATAGCCCTCATCCAAGCATGTTACGGGCCAAATATCATCACCCTGTGCATTTCGGTTATTCAGAAGAAGTCGTTTAAAGAATTTTAACATATTTGATTCCTGTGACTATGGATGCAATTCAATGGCATTCATTTGAACAAACTAAGTAGCCCTTCTTCCCAGCATTTTACTGGCGAAATATCACAATCTTGCATCATTTGGTTTTTCAGAAGAAGTTGTTTCAAGATTTAAAACATATTTGACTCATGTGACCTTGAATATAAGTGGAGGTCATTCATTTTAACAAAGTTGTTAGCCATTCAGCCTAGCATGCTACTGGCCAAATTATATAATCATCCTGGGCATTTTGGTTATTCAGAAGAAGTCGTTTAAAGATTTTAACATATTTGACCCCTGTGACATTGAACATAAATGAAGATCATTTATTTGAACAAACTTGGTAGCCCTTCATCCCACCATGCTACTGGCCAAATATTATCACCCTGGGCATTTTGGCTATTTAATTTTTTCAACATATTTGACCCCGACGGCCTTGAATATTGGTGAAGGTAATTTATTTGAACAAACTTGGTAGCTCTTCATCAGAGTTTGCTTCTGGCCAAATATCATCACCCTAGGCCTTTTGGCTATTAAGAAGAAGTTGCTTAAAGTAAAATATTGACGCCGGACGCCGCGCCACATCAAAAGCACACTTGGCCTTTCGGGCCAGGTGAGTTAAAAATGAAATTTTGTTGAGCAATTGACTTCATCGAAGAAACTATGAGCAAGTCAACAAAGACATAATCCCGTTTCCATCAAATCTATATATTCCTTGGTGCCAAGGCCCCCTCCCTCCCCATTTTTTTGTTTTGTTTTAATTAGTAATTAATAGAGAATAATATAAACATATGCAATACAACATGTGCTCAAGTTTACTGTATTTCAGATTGTCCCATAATTTGTGACTTACAAATGAAGTGATCAAAATAGACGAGTTCTTATCTAATTAAGTATCAATTTCATTTTATTGGAGTATTTTCGTACTCATTCCGTGGTAATCATAAGTTCGTGTGGGAGTTATCTACCTTCCATCAACATCCGGTTTAATGACAGTGTGAAGTGACACATGGCTAGGGCGATATGAACAGACAGAGGAAGACGGCCACCTGTACCGATCTCCTGCCACTCCAGATAAAACACACTGATCTACTGGTGAAAGTGGTGTTAATCCAGTACAGCCTATATAGCTAACTAGTGACCCTGTCAGAACTGAAAGTACAACAGTTGTTGTTGTTTTGAAATGGAGTTGGAAACCGGACAAAAGAAGGTGCTAAGCCTGGGGATGTTGTGTTTGGACATTGTGACAGTGTGCGATAGCTACCCGAAAGAAGACACAGATAAAAGGTGCCCATATACGTGAAAAATTATGAAGTTTGTAGAGGTCAAAACGCTGCTCAGTGGCGGTTGCCTTGGACAAGAAGGTTTGGACACAATTGTTAAAAGGCTGATAAGCTTAACGAGTCGTCAAAATATAAATCCAGTTTTTGAAAACATTTGTAAGTCAATAAATAGTTTTGTTTCTACTGTCAGTAGGTCATTTTCTAATCTTTATATATACAAGTAGTTTTAATTTGATCTTTGTTCTACCACGGCCTTAGATAGCTTAGAAATCTAATTCCGTGGTTCTACCTACCGTGTAATACTAGATGTGTAAGTTAAGCTGCCGTCAAGCTAACTAGTCTTTAATCCTGTTGCCCTGTCCCAATCTTAATTTTCTAAAAGTGGAAGGAACCTTTTAACAAGCACTGAATGCACTTTAAAAGATGCAGTGTAGTGGAACTGGACTTGGTCAGTCGTCAGTGACCAGGTATCTCAATTAGTAGATCTAGAGTTTGGAGGGTCCCGGACAGCGGGTTTGAATCCCTGTCTGGTCGTGCATTTTTCTGCTCCTATAAACTTTTATAAAGTTTACTACCTCAAAAATTATGTCTGGAGTAGAGAAAATCAGGTTTAGATTACAACAGTTTGATGTCCTGAATATGAAAATCAAAAAAATAAGTCTGGGTTAGAAAAATTAAGGGCAGATTTGGTTTAAATAAGTCAAATAGAAAAATATTGCTAAAACCCTTCATTTCACCATAATGGTAAAGTGAAGGGCCCCTGCCCTACCCTAAACATCAGACTGTGATATGTTTTGTTCCTCTCTCGCAGAGTTCAAAGTATGGTTAAAGAATATTTGCTATCATTAATTCCTTTTGTTTTACATATGCATCTTTTAGTCTGTGTTACATGCATAACTGACTGTGATATTTTATACTTGTGTTGTAATGTTGTTATCCATTCTGTTAGTGGACCCTTGGGTCTGTTGAATTGGAAATAAATAAATAAATAAATAATTTCACCGTTATGGTAAAGTGAAGCGCCCCTGCCCCACCCTAGTTTGTTTCTACCCCAGACTTAATTTCTGTGATTTTCATATTCAGGACATCAAACTGATGTAATCTAAACCAGATTTGGTTTAAAATAGTCAAATAGAAAAAAAAATGCTAAAACCCTTCATTTAACCATTATGGTAGAGTGAAGCACCCCTACCCCACCCTAATTGTTACTACCCCTGACTTAATTTTTGTCATTTCAGATAGAATACATCAAATCGAAGTAAACTTAAAGAAAAAGAATGGAAAAAAGTTGTCAGAATAGAAATCGTTGGAACCCTTCATTTCACCATGGGGCGGTTCATATTACCATTATGGTAATATGTACTGCGGTTCATTTCACCATGGCCTTCATATTACCATACTACACCAGGTTCAAACCCTGGTCTGGGCCATGCATTTTCCCTCTCCTGTTGCACAAGTATATCCAGTTTAAAAGAAGTAACACAAGCCTGGATTGTAAAAAGTGTTCAACACTCTTTTCAATAGTAATGATTTGGGAAGAGAAGAATGGGATGAGGATCAGAACTGGATTGGTCACCTGTTTTAGAATAGTTACCATTTCACCCCTTGGTAACTCGAGTAGACTCTACCTTACATTTATCTGGGTGAGTCCATTATGGTCTACAGGGGTGAAAGGTTTAAAGATTCTGTATAGATTTTGGAGGTTCAGCTAGGGTTCAATCCCAGTATGGCTAGAACATTCTTGGGAATCCTCGTCTTCTGATACTTCTTCCGAAATGAGTTTATTTTTGGTACATATAGTCATATACATACCTTTGTTTACATATGTACAGTGTACATCACCTAGTAGGAAATACTGATAGCAGGGGGAAGAAATCTGGTGATGTAATTTTCTCATAATAAGAAGTAGTGGCCATCTTATTCCCTATTCAGTTTATCAATTACATAGTTCTATATTCTAGCCTCCATACTCATTGTTTTTCTGGTTAAGAAATAGACTTTTCTTGTCGTTTAAGAGGAAGAGATTAAAAAAATAGTTGTTATCTGTGAACATTGGAAGGGTTGCAGGAAAAAGTGTCCAAAGGGTTCTTTGTGTTGGACCAGTCTACCTTGATCTTGTATCGTGAGACATTCCAAATGATACGGTGACCTTGATGTGGTGACCTTGTTCTGACTTTGATGTGGTGACCTTGTTCTGACCTCGATGTGGTGACCTTGACCTGGTTTGTTACAGAGTGTTGGACTACTACTGGCAGAGAGGTGGAAATGCCTCCACAACAAGTACTGTACTGGCAATGCTCGGGGAGAGGTCAGAGTTCATGGGAGCCATGGCAACAGATTTAGAAAGCAAGTATGTCTTTTTCACTTAAATGTCATGATGACAAAAGAAATTCAATACAAATAAGTTATTCCTAGGAATTAAATAACCAAAATGTTGAACTTTTACTGATATTATTTTTTGTGATTTTTCAGTTTTCTTAGAGACAATTTGAAGAGTTATGGGGTTGTGTTTGATGATGCAATGGTGTGTGGACCTGAAGTTCATACCCCTGTCTCCATGGTGATTATCAACCAATCAAATGGATCAAGGACTATTCTGCACTGTGCCAAGTAAATATGATATCTGATTTATATGATATTAATACACCGTACCTTGTTCATTTCTTTCAATTTTATTTTGTGTTCCTCTACTGTTCTAGTTTTTATTGGCTCCCATCCCAAAATTTGCTAACAATCAGTTCATGAGCGGTAAGAAAAATATGCTGATGGTAAAGAAGATTTAAAATATCATGCCCTCTGTAAACTGAAACATTCAAAACTAGTTGTTATTTAGGTCACTTACTTGAGCAGAAATTTTCTCACATGAGCTTGTGTTAGAATTATTTTCCTCACATGAGCAAATTATTGCACATGAGTATTGCAGTCGAGCAATTACTTTGCTAGCGTAAACTTGAAGCTCATGTTCAAAACATAATTTGCATACATTTCTAAATTGTATCTTGCATGCTGCTCATGAGTTTCTCATGTGCAAATGTAAGAACTTGAGACTTGAATACAAAGATTAAAATTTGATAATAGTTTTGTTTTTTTTACAGAAATTTACCTGAGGTTAATTTTAGTCATTTCCAAACCTTAGATCTATCACAGTACAAATGGATTCACATTGAGGTAAAGTTTAAATGTCATTTGATAATACACTAATTTATTCAACTGTAACTTGTACATTATATTGTAGTATGCTAATTTCCAATGAAACATGATAACTATTGTATACTGTAACGGTAACTTGATGTAGATCCTGGTTTTTTCTTTTTTGTTATTGCAAAAATTGACATACAAGTTTACAGCCGAATACAGGCTTTTTCCCTTAACTAAAAAGTGCCTTATTTTCCCAAAATGACCAAAACTAGAAAGTGCCCTATTTTCACAAAATGACCAAAAAAGAGGAACATATTTCTCAATTTCAATTAAAATAATGCTATATTTTCCCAGTTCATAAAGGAACAGGCTGTTGAAAAATTCAGGTAAAAAAACCACTTAACACATCTAAAATCTTGTAACCTACAGTACAAACCTACAAAACCCAGATGTGGATTAGAAGAGATGAGAGTACTGGGTACTGGTAGCCAATGATACGCGTTAACCCTTTCACCCCTATGAAACATTACCATGCATTGATCTGGATAAGTCCATTATGGTATACAGTGGTGAATAGGGTTAACTCTGACGTGAGGGTACATATGTTTGATGTTTACATTCAGGCGAGACCAGCAGTACAGGCCTACACTCAGATAATGCTTAGAGTGGTGCAATACAATGAGACAGCCGTCGACAAAATCAAAGTGTCACTGGAACTGGAGAAACCTGGACGTCCAGAGCTAGGTTGGTCGAGTTTTCTAGACTTCTGTTTTTACAAACATATGACATTGTTGAGAAAATGATCCTTCACTTTCTGATTCCTAAGCTATAATGAAAATGTTGGTAGCACATATTTAAATATACAAATAAATATACAACATTTGATATAGCGCCCTATCTAGCTAACATAAGCCACTCTAAAGCGCTTTACAGTACATAGATATACAATTTAATAGAGTCAATACAATTCGCATATATATTAATCAATTCAATATTGAGGAATTCGCAGGAGCTGCCTTATCAGCCGATAACTACTAGTCCTATGCCACCTGGCTAATATCTCCCTATGTGTGTATGCCTGAGTGTGTGCTGGAGATGTATTGTGTTCTGTTTGTAGTGGGACCGTGCTTCCAACTGCATCATTTATAGTGCCACCTCACTTGAATGCTACAGCACAGATACTACAACACCCACCCCAGACCATTTTATACTCCACCTGGGTTGTTGGAGTTGTGTGGGCAGGAGAAAAACACTTTCTCTAATATTCCATGTGTAAGGTGACTTCGGGGTTCGAACCGGTACCCTCTCGACCAATTCGCCCATTTAGTGAGCTTGTACATATTGTCCGTCTGTCCTTCCATCCGTCCAGTATGGTGTATGTTAGATCAGAGTTTTTGTTGGAGAAATTCAAAAAAGCAAAAATTGCTTTCATGAGTTGTTTGCACGTTTGAAGTCATGTATTAAGTTAAGTGTCGCTGTAGATTTATAGACAGATATCCATTTTCATTACTGAACAAGAGGTATGACATGCCATGTGATTAACTACTTTTATCAAGCAGAATTAAATTGATGGATGTATATATGTACCATGTATAATGTTTCTTTCCAGACTCTCTCATACAATATGCAGATGTCGTTTTCATCTCTAAAGAGAAAGCTGATGATGAACGCTTATTTTCTAAAGAGGATGTCGTACGCGCCTATATCAAGAAATGTAAAGCTGGGTAAGTCTATTGTTATAAACATTCCAATTTAATGTTCAAATTACCCTAAAACCCACATACTGAATAAAGTGAAATGTGCACTTAACATCTGTTTCTATTTGGAATAATAACCTCTGACCCACAAACCAATTTCATTCAAAAGTAATGGTGTATAAGAGTTGAAATGAGGGTGAAATGTCCCTAATTCTACTTTCATATAAGTAGAGCATCCTATAGAGACACTTTTCAAGATTTGAGTGGCTGAAAACTGAAGTTACCAGCTTTGAGCTTCCAATAGGCAAAAGGTGATGCTATACACGTCCCCTTTTGGGACCCATATCTCTGCAACCAGAGGGGTCACACCCTTCATTCATACAAATTTAGAGTCCTGTTTGCCCAAAGGTGCTCCAGGCCAAAGGGCCGGTTTCCAAAACGGCCCCTTCTCTGATTCAAATTTCCTGTTGGTGGTGCATTGCCCATGTCGTTGTGGTTACAAATCTATAAAGTATAAAGACTTAGGTCACTTGGTTTGTTTTTTATGGCTCCTCAAAGTTGTACCTTTCAGAAGCTGTCTAAGTGTTGATAAAATGTGCATGTTATGTAAAATGTTAATGAAAATCTAATCAAATGATGGTCACCGTAAAGAATACATTCATGGCATGATTGTGACAAAAAATCATGTTTCCATCGCGCCATTTGGCTGTTTTATGGAAGAAACAATCTCAAAAATGCCATTTTCGATGATAACATTTTAGACACAAAAACTGTGTTTTTTAGAGAATACACCCTTTTATGGGCGTTGGATGCAAACCAATTTTTATCCTATTAAACAGTACGTAATATGCTATTGATGAGAGGAAAAATCATCAAAATGTAAGTGGTGGAACATTTTCAAATGTTGGGTTGAATTAGCCTATGGTTGAATTGCCGATTTTCGACTTTCTTTAGATAATTAACAAAAAAACGAGAGTATTTGCTCGGTATGTTGAGAATATGTACACAGATATGAAAAAAAGTGAGAGAAACACTTTTTCATAAAAAAAATCCAAGATGGCTACTTCACAAGTCCCCGTGGTTGAAGACATTGGCTGACAAATAGACAGAACAACAAACAAAACGTGTTCCTTATGATTTTGGTTGGTTTTCGCATTTACGGGAGTGTTCATAGCTACGGGCGATTGTATAATACCTATATTTATAAGTTTGGTTAGTCACATGGTAACGGGGATCTTTCATATCGAGCCCCAAACATACTTTCGACATATGCACTCCGTTGCCGCATGGAAAACTATTTCAAGTTTTGTCGGAATTTCTTTACCTGTGGTTGTAATGGTCGAGGGTTTTCCAGCGTCCTGTAATACCCAAGGTAGTACAAGATACTGGAGATGTGCGCACACATTCCCATCGTTCTCTCTCCAACTGGGCACTGGCAGTAGTAGTCCTTTATTGGGGCCTCAACATCGGGTGAAACGGTGAACCGTATCCAAACGTTATATTTCGTTTGGCTTTTGTGTCGAGAATGTATTTGACATCGGAGAAGGTCTGGGGAGTGCTGGTAAAGCCACACCTCATAGTCTCCGTCATCACTTAAATGTTCGGCGATGTAACCAGGAGCCAGAGATATCTGATACGTTCCACACGTAATGGTTCTCAAGTAATCAAGATCGAGACGGGGAAACAGTACGGAAGATGCATCCATCTTGACAAACTCGGACCTTGCCCGTCTAGATAGATCCGGATCTGTCTTGACTCTCTGAGCTAAACCATTCGGTGTTGTCAAACGGTCCTTCATACGTTCAGCCATTAGCCTATCTTTGGCATCTCTCTCTGGAGATCTCTGGTAGATCGGTCCTCTAATACCATTCAGACAGGCTGTGACGGTTCGAAGCAAAGCCTCGATGACATTGATAAAGCTGTTAGACACCAATTGCGTTCGGAAGAACGTCCAGTGTTTCAGACGACCATGATAGGATTCCACAATCCACCTCGATTTGGTGATAGTTCTGTCAAGATTTGCTTGGACGTCAGAATGTTGACTTTGACCGGGTTTCAGGTATGACGGCATGCTAGCATTGAGGCCAGAGGCTTCGAGAACTGGTAGGACATCTCTAAAACCTCGGTCAACGACAACGTTGTCGTCTGGTTGTAGCCAAGTAACTAGCTTGTCCATGACTTTTTTTGTAATTGTAGCATCATTTTCGCTGCCAGTGAATGGTCCTACTGTGTCCAGAATGTAGCCATCTGGTAAGGCGATGCTCATGAATTTGAGATAGTTTCTCTTCTTCTGGCCACAGTAGGACATTCTCTGGAGCTTGTGGTCGGAGCTTTTCTGGATATAAATATAGGTGCCATCTAATATGGCAGTGGCTTTATCTCCAAAAAATGCTTCTGAAAAGACAGTATTGTGCCCGAGCAACTGTTCTCTTGTCAAGTGATCCGGACCTAGAAATTGTGGGACTATCGATGTGTCTAATGCCTGTACTATGGAGTGGAAAGTTTTGGACACACTTGACTTGGAAATTCCAAAAAGAGAAGAACACTGACTCCAGGAAATGTCGGTTTTCAGTTTTACCCAGAACAGTAATAGAGCATCGTGTGTAGTCTTGGTATATATACCAGATGAAAGATATGGGGAACAGTGCGAGTGGATTTCGAGGAACTGATCTTTGGACCAACCTGTCCAGGCCATGCATGCCGAGTCATCAAGAGAAGAAAAGCTTATTGTAAACGCAGACTGGTTCTGTGAAAGGACGTGCGACACCTCTAGGAGGTCATTAATGATTTCGGACGATTTTGATGGTAACTGAGATTCCAAGGAACCTCTACCATCAAGGACAACCTCTGTAGACGGATCTAAGTCGTTACCAATAAGGTGAATGGAGCAGACGCGGGATGAGGTGGGACACCACAGTTTGTGTGAATAGATCAGGTGATGTCTTGCACGTTTTGGTAAGACTGATGATTTTGTTCCATTTCTTGCAAAGGTAACAAGACAGAGACAGCATTTTTTGTGTGAAGATGATCCATTCAAAAGATCATGAAGGGTCAGCAACGGCAGGATATGGGACGGGGAGTCGTCTTCTTCCTCTATTTCCTGGTTCTGCTCGGGTTCAGGTTCAGGCTGATTTTTGTTCCGAAGATACTTCATGTAGCACTTCTGGCAAATAAGTGCTTGTTCCTTTGCTGACATCAATCCTTGTTGCACCAGCGTATCTAGGAGCCATTTATATTGTGGACTATTTACATTGCGTGCACTTCTGTTCTTATTGCCACTACGTTTCTTGAAGTATACTTGACACCCTTCTCCAACACATTTACCCTCCATCTTGAAACAATAACGATTGGTTTATGAAGCGTCGATAAAGTAACAAAATAGCAAGCCACCGATGATTGCTGTAAACAGCTAATACTTAGTAGTTTGGTACAATTATGCGAAAATGTGTGATAAATAACGAACAACTAATTACACAAAATAACAAGACAATATAATAAATCACATTCAATACCTCCAAGAAGCGCAGAATTGATTGATTACTTAGAACAAAATAAAGTATTTCATATGGATAATCTATCTATTCGATGTGGCGTGGTCGGCAGGCACAAAGAAAGTGAGACAAGTCAGGGTCCCAACCCTGACAGAGCCACAACGCTTTGGAGATGGGACAATAAAACAAGGAAAGTGAGACAAGAATAGCTAGCGTCGAGTCAATGATTCCGTAAACGTATAGACAAAGACAAGAAGATACGGATAAATGTACAAGGCCACACGATCAGAAAATTCAGAAGAGGACAACTTGAGATAGAACAGTATTCATGTATCAGGGTGTCCTCAGTGTAAATCTTTATATCGATACTGTTTATTTAGTCGTTACACATCATAAAACTGTCATGAAAATATCCGCTCTGATATTCAATATAAAAGTTTGTATATAATAAGCTATATAATAGGGTTTCAGACAAGGTTGTTACTCATTTCCCCTTTTCTTTCAATTTACAACCACATTCAGGCGGCGATATGAGAACGTTCCACCACATGGAATTAGCTGATTTTTGGTACACATATGAAACAAGTAAAGCTCTATCCGATTTTCTGATGGAAATTTGCATCCAAAACTATATAACGGGAGAAAATTGCAATTTTATGGCATTTTTCTTCATAATTGTGTCTCTGCAAGTGCATTTTCATCCGAGAATTTTTTTTTTTATGTTTTATGAATAAACACGATGTTTTGGAAATATTTATCAAAAGAAATTTATACTATGTTGCGAATTACAATTTTGAGATAACCTTCTTTTATTTACGAACTTATGTCTTTGATGCTGAAATTGACAACTTTATAAAAATACATTTTCACTGAAATTATGAAATCTGGGTGTCGGAAAGGTGTAAAATTATTCTTAGGAAAAGAAAAAAACAGTAGTTGAGCTAGATAAGAAATTATACGGGGGCAGGCTCCTATGGAGAATTAACATTACTGGAAACAGGCCCTTTGGAGATAAAATCCCTCCAGTGATACAGAAGAAGGATTTAAAATTAAACCTCAAATTCCCCTTTTGGGCCCAGTCCCTCTGCACCCAAAAGGGCCACACCCTTCATATATACAAAATTTTGTTCCCAAGGATGCTCCAGGCCAAATTTAGTCAAAGAGTCAAAGTTCATAAAGCTGTTCAGGACTAGTAGCATTTTAAAGGAATAGTTGACAGACGGACAGACAAAGGACGGCATAAGCTCGCCACGGTCCTTCAGACCTGAGTGAGGGAGCTAATAGGGTCAGACCTACTAATCTGATGCCGCTTAAGGTGAGCCTTGACAATGCCTTGCAAGGCCTTCATTAAAATGTGCAGGTCCGTCAGGTTTTATAACGGAAAAGGTTATATTTAAAAAAAAAGACAAACTGGTTGTTCCACATAGAGGAACAGGCCACAGGGTACATTTAGAATTTCCCCTGATACTCATCTAGGAGCTTTGTTTTGACTAAAAAAAAAAAAATTAAAAAAAATATATTTTCCTTTTTGTGTTCATTTACCCTTACATTTACATACACATGTATTTTAAACACACAAAATGTAAATTGAATACCATTGTATAATCAATTTTGAAATATTGTTATCAATGGTCATTTGTATGATAGTCATAATCCAACTTCTTATAAATTCAATGTTTCTGTGACATACATAGAGAATGAAACAATCCTTGGAAGAGATGATGTGGGTTACGCTAACACTTTTGTTGTTGTTCCATTACTTTGAAATTTAATGTTTATATTATTCGAATGCGCTGCTCTAGTAATTCGTAATTAATGTATAATAATGGAACATGTACATGTTGTTGACAGAGCCGTGGTGGTCTGTGCCTGGGGTGACGAGGGAGCGGCCGCCCTATCTGGAGACGGCCTACTGTGTACCAGTCCTGTGTTCCCCCCGGAGACACTGGTGGACACACTGGGCGCCGGGGATACCTTCAATGCTGCTACTGTCTTCGCTCTGTGTCAAGGTCGGAGTGTACAGGAGGCCATTAGCCTGGGATGTAAAGTGGCCGGGACTAAATGTGGGATGAAGGGCAACAATGGACTGAGGGATATTATATGGTAGTGGGTCTGGTTTGTGTGTGTGATAGATCTAGAGGTTTGAATACCATACAGCATAATTATTTATAACTAGATATGAATACTGATGAGGATCTGAAAATGTTGATCAAGGATGTCATAATGGAACTAAATCTGTAGAAACACAATACTTCCATGTTACTAAATATAGATTGCCTTGTTCAGGTTGTTGCCTTCAAGGTTACAGGTACATATACAAGCATAAGATTAATCAGGTCAGAATTAGAGGTCATCACATATTATCTGTATCTGCAACTCAGGACTGGAGTGTGTAACAAACAAAAGTTTGAAATTTGTCGCCCGCCATGGAATTTAAAGGGTGCCATCTTCTATGCATTGTCAGTGTTATTTTTTTTTTGTATACCAATCACCTATGAGATTAAACTCAAATTCTCCTTCAAAGTTTAAGATCAGCAAAATTTGGCTGTATCAAGGTCCTATGGGCCAGTATTGCTCACCTGAACATTTTAAATATATTTCAAAATATAGCCATTAAAAACATTACTGTAATTATTTCCCCATTTCGATAAAGAACCATAGGAGCTTTCCTCACGTGAAAAGTGGTTTTTTTTTCTTGCATATCGGAGTCTGAAGATGATGATTGTAGAAATTTTAGACAATTTGGCGCCTCAGGCCCCTAGGGGGCTGAATCAAATAACTCACGAGTTTGGTTTGTCTTTTGCCATGGAAGGTTCCCGCAAAGATTGATTGAAATTGGTTCAATAATTTCGAGAAGAAATATAAAGTGTGAATTGGTTACAGTTACAATGTTTATGCGAGACCATAGACCTAAATTAACGGGACCGCCGACTCCATGACGTCACGCTCTATAATCAACCAAGGAGCTTCCCGATGTTCGCAGCGCCCCCATCGGGTGGTATAGGAAGCAACTTCCGGTTTGCTCCAGGGGTAAAACAATGGGTGGCAAACACTGTTGTGTGGTCGGTTGTACCAACTCCAGTAAGAAAACAGGACAGGGTACTAATTACTTTGGCTTTCCTAAAGATGCAGAATGGCGGTCACCATTGATAGCAGCCGTAAATCGGTGTGATTCGGGGTTTAATCCTGACAGCATGCACATTTGTTCGGCCCATTTTGAGCCAAGTTGCCTTCTATTACATGATTGAAAAAGTCTAGGTTTAATATCAAAATATGATTTGTTTAATTGTTGATGAATAACTTAGGATTATAAAAATAAAATACAATGATTGTTTTTTTCTTTTAATATTGTATAATTTTATAATATTTAAATACCGCGCATCCAACCGTGCACTGTTATGACGCGTCCTCAGGTATTTTTATACAGGTAGCAATATCGGAATCCCGTGTCTAAGAATAGATAATTGTAAACAGACCACATATTTGGTATTTCGGCATTATTTGTTGGTGTTTAAGCACTTGACATAATTACTATTGCCAGTTGGAGGGTAAAACAATTCATAAATTTCATCAAAAATAGTCTTACCTACAA